>NW_027508975.1:11830000-12057500 GCF_051911475.1 Siphateles boraxobius
AATAGCACAACTCTGGCTAATTTAACATGCAAAGAATCTTAAAAATTAGTATGCACATATTCTTTAAAGTACCACTGCTCTAAAGTATTTCAAATCAAATAAAAAGTTGTTTAAAAAAAAGTGTGAAAAAAATCCACTGATTACAACATATTTTGGTACTGTAAATGCATTTAATACATCTGTTATATAGGGGAAATTAAAATATCTTGGTTGGAGAGAAGCTCAAAATAGCACAATTCTGGCAAATGTAAAGTGTGTTTGTGGGGGGGTTGTGTGTGTGGGACTAATAGTAAAAGTAATAATTATTCATATGAATAATAATGCTCACAATGATTTTGTTTTTTTATGTTTTGTTGTTAGTATTAAAGGGTCACTCCACCCATTTGCATTAAGATTTCCATTGTTAGAAATCCAGTCATACTGTTGAATGGTCGTGCAACACTTCATTTTCCCCTGAGACGAGAGAAATCCTCCATTTACCTTTTTCACTTCCTCCTACAATGACGCAAAAATCGCCATTTTACGTCATTGTAGGAGGAAGTGTAAAAGGGGGGGATTTCTGTGAAGACTACAAGCACTAGTTCTCGCCCTATCAAACCCGCCAATAGGGGGTTGGACCTAATGCGCTAACAGACCTATCAGATCAGTGCCAGTGCATTTGATTTCACCGGCAGAAACTTTTTGAAAATATGGACGAAGGTACTGAATACGCAGACGGATGCATTATGGAGGATCTGGATTTTGACGAAGTTATGGTAGAAACGGATGTTCGTGGCTGCCTTTATGAGCCACAGTATAGCGACGAGCAGCTGAGGGCTATGGAGGAACAGGAGGCGGCTGAAGCTGCTGTCACCACAGCCGACGAGACGAGGACGAGGAGCCCGCAATGGCTCGAACTGGGGCAGATTGGTGCCTGTGCTCTCACTGTGTGCCAATGGACACAGAACAAGAGTCTGTCTGCTGCCGAGAATTCCAGCGGTGCTACGGAACCGGAGGATGACACGGACGTGTGTGTTGTTGCTCACCCGGGTTTCGCACCCCATATGGATAGCGGCGTCCTGGAGACCTACTTTAGAATACCTAACGTCAACTGGCAACGTCAGCCAAAGCCTACAGGATCAAATGGTCGTCTTTCTGTAAAGTACGTTTATTTTCATTTTATTAACACGCTAACGTGGCAGGTTCATTGCACAAATATCTTGCAGTTAAAGGGTTAGTTCGCCCATTTAAGACATGAAGTTGTATGCAATCCTTACCAGCACTATAGTGCATACACACTGACGCACTTTGTTGTCACCTCCCTGGTCAGAGTTCTGGCCGCTGGAAGTTTTTCAAGAAAGTACTCCCGGTTATTTTCCGGGGCCACAAAACTGTGCGTTTTAACGTGAAAAAATGATTTGCGTTTCAAAGCTTGATTAATTTACCACACAAAAAACACGCCGGTCAAAATTCATACCTCAGTTTTAATCGGCACTATTTTCTATCCATTTCTATCAATCCGCGCTGCTGTCAACGTCAACAGTGCGCACGTTCCGATCAGCTGTTGATAGCGCGACTCGCTGACAACATGTCTGACTGCGAAACTTCTGATGATGAAACCAATTTTAGCACAATGTCAGACGGATCAGATGATGAAAGTAATTTTAGCACCACGACAAATGGATACGTTTATGAACTGGAGTATACAAGATAAAATCAAATGTTATTTATTGCAACACAAAACCTCAATTGTGTGTGTATTCAATCAAATAGTTTTCTCAGCAAATTGTACCAATATCCTTATATACTGTTTTTATAATAGACATCTTTTCACGTGTTTTATAATGGAATCTTAACATCAGCTTGTTTACCGTACAGTTTAGACATGGGATCATAAAGTTAGTAAATAGAGCTTACCCGTGGTACTGGTACAGCAAAACTCTTTAATTTTCCTTTTCCTCCTTGGTTGGGGATGTAATCGTCTTCGCTGAAGTGAGCACTACAAACACGAAAATCCTTTATTCTGGATATTTTAGCTCCCGCAGAGTAGCAACCAGCCAAAGCTGTCTCATAGTTAGCCTATATTCGAAACAGGAAAACGATGGAATCTGAACTTTGATCCCGGCACATCCTTGTGGTCACAGCCTGGGAATTTACAAGTTCGCACCAATGTTAATTTAATACTTTTTATGTCGTTGTCAATCGATTGTGTAAACACTATGGAACAGCTGATCGGAACGTGCGCACTGTTGACGTTGACAGCAGCGCGGATTGATAGAAATGGATAGAAAATAGTGCCGATTAAAACTGAGGTATGAATTTTGACCGGCGTGTTTTTTGTGTGGTAAATTAATCAAGCTTTGAAACGCAAATCATTTTTTCACGTAAAAACGCACAGTTTTGTGGCCCCGGAAAATAACCGGGAGTACTTTCTTGAAAAACTTCCAGCGGCCAGAACTCTGACCAGGGAGGTGACAACAGAGTGCGTCAGTGTGTATGCACTATAGTGCTGGTAAGGATTGCATACAACTTCATGTCTTAAATGGGCGAACTAACCCTTTAAGCTAGCTACTGTAGTGGGAGTGGTCTGCGGAGCTGAGCATTGCAATGCACTATGGGGATTGTTGTCTACAATCCACAAGAACTAAAAAGTCATTTTCTGCCTTTTATCGGCCAAGAAGTTCCCAAATTAGAAATGTACGATACTATTCTACTACATATATGACCCACTTTCAATACATATTAATTTCTCCACCGGTGCAATGACCCTTTAATACAATAATAATATAGAAAAAAAAACACTTTTTAAACACATTTTTAATGAAGGCTACACTGTGCAATGTATCATGCCAGGCATTTAGATTATAACACTGTGTGCACACTGAAGTGAATGTTGAACTATTGATTAGACACGGCATTTACAACAGTATGTGTGCTGCAGTGCTATGCTGTACATTCAACAAGGCAGAGTATTTGAATTCAGCTTAATGAGAAACATATGCAGCCTGACACCAACGCTAAAGCATTCAGGCGTTCTCCATACAGTTGCTGATTTCATACCGCACTCTCTCTCACTGTCACACTATACTGAGATATCCTATTCAAGCATCACGCCAATCAGAAGCTGTCAGGGATATTATGAAGCGAGTTTGTGTGAGCCCCTAGTGCCTCAATCAGATATGCCGACTTGATATCTTTACTCGGGCTGGTTATTGTTTCACTATAGCTCACCAGAGTCAGGTCAGGTAATCTCTCTTAGTGAATTGGTTCGCCCACACACACACCCCCCAAACGATGTTACAATCTATGCAAACAGGGTCCACCTGCAGGCCGTTTTAATGGCACAGCACATAACATTGACAGAGAGACAGGTAAAGCTCTTACCTTGAGAATTCAGAGCCAGTTTTATCAGTCACTCAGTGCGTGTGGCTTCTCCAGAGACTCAATCAACAATGTTTATTGAGAGCATCCCAGTCTGATTGATCATGACACCTGGAACTGTAGCTTAACTCTTTTCCCGCCTGCATTTTTTTTTTTTTTTAATTGCCGGTCATCCCTGGCATTTTTTATAATTTCCACACATTTTTCATGGCCCCAGAATATTTAGTTGTATGAATATCTGAAAATGCAATGTATAAAAAGAAAGAACAGAGGCTCTGCTTTTGAACAACAACAACGACAAAAAAAAAAAAAAAAAAAAAAAAAATTAATCTATCTTAATGCAGTCTTTTTTTTAATCAACATTTGAATGTGGGTAAGTTTCATAAAAAAGCAAAATTGTGAGCAAAAAGCTGAGAAAAACGCGTTTTTGTCTGGACGATCATAAAAACAGATGTAGACAATCAACAACCCTAAGGTTGCACAGTCCTATAGCTCATCCTGGGTCGACATTTCATACAGTAACATATACATTATATGCTGTTTGATGATGATCATTCAGAACTGTTTCAGAAGGTGTGTAGCATCCCCGTATAACAGTGAAAACACGGAAATTTCTGTCAATGGTGGGGAAGCATTTTCTCATAAATGACGGAAATTTCCGTCAATGGCGGGGAAAGAGTTATCTGTAAAATGTTATTGTGATTTTATCTTTAAAAGACTGTAAAAATGCGACAGTAAGAAACTGTTAATTGGTTAACAGTAAGTTCAGTTTTATATACGGAGAAAAAGTGTAATAGATCTAACCTTATCCGCATCTGTAACAAGGTTTAAAGGATCAGGGAAGGAGCGGCGGGAACTGGCAAACAATCAAAGAGTTTAAAGTTTAATCATAAAACAAACAAACAACAAAAGGAAAGTAAATCTGCAGCCTCAATCATGGATGACTGCCGCATACACATAAACTACACAACATACATGGTACAGGCCTGGTCCTTTCTCGTCTTGCACTGTTGTCACTCCTCCTCTTATCCTTCCGGAGCACCTCCGTGGGATTCGAGACCAGTGTTTATTAGCAGCCCTTCCCACGGCTCTCGGCCCCACCCTGCTTGCCACATACGTCCCTCCCAGACCGAGGATACCCTCGAGACTGCGCTCTCCTCCCCCCCCCCATCACGGCGGCCTCAGCTCAAGGGGGTAAGGAACGACTAGGTGAGAGAAAAGGAGACAAAAGGATGTGGAGAGGCTGAGACGTGAGATGGGAGAGAGGAAAGAAAAAAAAATTCTTGGTCCAGTTCCCAAAACGCACTGCCATCCGGTCCTCCACCAGCTGGGTGAACTCCTCCATGATGCCTGGCGGTGGTGCTGGTTACCCCTCGGTGGATGGCACAGTAACTCCTCTGATGGCTGGTGGTCGATGACGGCTCCTCCGGCTTCCGGCAGCTGGCAGCTCCTCCCCATCATGGCGGACAGTTCCGCCTTCTTCCCGGGTTTCGGCACCAATGTAACAATGTTCAATGCTCAGGGAAGAACTTTTAACATAAAACTTAACAACAACAAAACAAAAGTAAAACGGTTGCCCCTCACCGAAGACTGCCACATATAAACATAAACAAAACACAACATAAATTCCAGGCCTGGTCCTCTCTTCGTCTTCCTGCACTGTCGTCACTCCTTCTTTTATCCTTCCAGAGCTCCTCCGTGGGACTCGAGATCGGCATGCAGGTGAAGCCCATTAGCACTCACGCCACGTTCTCACGGCCCTGGGCCTCGCCGTGTTTGCCACAGTATCATTTTACACTAAAACACTGTTAAATGTACAATTTTTGAAGTAAAAGTACAAATGCTCTTATAGTTTACAGTGAAAGCCGTAAACTGACATTTCCAGAATTCTCTGTTACATTAGTGTTTTTGTTTTTGTGTGTTTTTTTATTTATTGTCTATCATATTTACATCAGCTTGTGGAAAAGCTACTTGTGATGATCTTTGATGAATCAGCATGTTGATTTCACTTTATCACCAGTGTTAATATGGTTGATGTCAGTATATTTTAAAATTACAAAACAGATTTAAGTAGCTACATGGCCTTGCTAATTTAGCAGAAAATGGCTCATTTGATTTACCAGTTTAAAGAACCAGGTTGTTCTGTAAATGTTCAAATTTTTACTGAATTATTCTGGCAATTACAGCTTCAAGTTTTTTTTCCTGTAAAAACGATGCAAAAAATATGCATTTGAAGTCTATAATTTGGGGTTACACAAACACAGGGATTCATGACTCACTTTTTTATAGCTTCATGTCTTTTTGTTTCTTTCTTTCACTTTTTCTCAAGTTGTCTATGGCTCCAAATTAAATCACAATAATACTGATTGTTTCTTAACATGCCTCTCAAATACTCCTCCTACCATTGTTCAATAAACAAACAGTTGAAAACTCATCTTTTTTGTTTGGGTTACATGTGTGAGACACAGTTAAAGACTATTACAATGACACGTGTGCTTTCTCGGGACACAATTTCATTAATATATGTCAGGTTGCAGGAACATTTTAACTGTAGAATTCCTTAGAAGTCTAAACTTCAACAGTAGAAGGATAATTTACCCAAAAATGAAAATGTTGTCATTATTTACTCAAACTCATGTCGTTTTTTGTGTGTGTGTGTGTGTTTGGCATATTACAAGACTTTGGAATCCATAGTATAGCTTTATTTTAGGAAAAAGGAAAAACTAAAACATAGGTCATTATTCACTGAAAATATTCTCCTTCAGTGAGCTGCTAATTTTTTAGAACAGCTGTGAACGGATCATTGATTCAGTACATTAAACAGTCTGTCACATCTGTGAACGAATTGTTCTTTTGAGACAGTTTTTTTCAATCAGACTTAACGATTGATTTAGGACCCCTTCACAACTCAAGAGCCCAACTCAGACTCCATGATTGAGTTGCGACATTTCTCAAATTAACAGCTCACTGGAGAGGAAGATTATTAGTGAATAAAAATTCTAATTTTGTCCTTTAGTTCCTCACATAAAGACATGACTTGAAATTAGTCATGTGGACTGCTTTCATATTTTGTTTTTGTTTAAATAATAATGATCAATAATCATAATTATACTTTTTTTAATATAATTTTTCTTTTTTTGCTAACCTTGCAGGCTTTGACGTGTTTAGGCTTTTTTTGCGTGTGGGCGGGAAAACCTGTCAATCACATGAGATCATAGCAATAGCCAACCACAACCATCCAATCAATTCCTGATGGACAAAATTAAGTCCCATCGTACTTTTTTTTTTCTTGATGAGAAGCTGCAGAATTTCATTTAATTTCATGCTGACTTTAAGTTATCTATCCTTTCAGAGTAACCTTGACTCTCTCTCTCTCTCTCTCTCTCTCTCTCTCTCTCTCTCTCTCTCTCTCTCTCTCTCTCTCTCTCTCTCTCTCTCTCTCTCTCTCTCTCTCTCTCTCTCTCTCTCTCTCTCTCTCTCTCTCTCTCTCTCTCTCAAACACACAGTGTCTCTCTTCTCTTTCAATGGCTCTTTTGTGCTTTCTAGCTAGACAGTAAGTGTGCACTGATACCCAGTGGGATAGTTAAGAGAGAGAGAGAGAGGAGTTAATGAACTTTCCCTTTCAGGGCCATGATCAGCGCTGAGGGAAACATCTCTCTCATTCCCACTCTCTCACGCAGGGAAAGCCCTCCCAAATCAGGGGCCGGTTGAAGTGAGAAGAGCCCACTTAATCACGAAACCCATTAATCTACACAGACACAACACAAGATCTAGCGTAACTCAAGCGCCAAGGCCTGAGGAGGCTCAATATGAGAGAAAGCCAATGGAACGTAACATAAAAGGAGGAGAAGGTGTGGAGATAAGACCGAACGCTCGCAACCATTTTGTTTAGATTTTCGCACTTTCATCTTTGTTTCTTCTCATTCCTTTTATGTTTTTTTTTCTTTCTTTTCAAGCTTCTTTGATATTTAGACCTACACCACACGCTGAAACAGTGCATAGGTGAAGCAGCAGAGTAACAGCAACAGTTACTTTCATTGTGCATAACTGACCTGCAGATTTATATAGAAAAAGTTTTCTGGAACATTTACGATGTTCCTGCTATGCTGCTGCAGTCTGCTTTGTCAGGCAGTTTGAGTGTATGCTAACCTGTTAATATGGATGCAGTGTGAAACAGACCTGCAGAGTGATGGAAGTATTTCAGAGTTAGCTCAGGGAGTCCTTTCATGTAACTAAATGTCAGCAATGAAACCATCCCTCACTCAAGTGTCACAAAAGTTTGTCATGTAGCTCATTATAATGGTGTAAATGCTATGATACATTGCCTTTAGTGAGACGAAAGGCTTGGGCTTCACTTGACATCCTTCACTTGACATATGACCTTTAAGGTGAGTTTACCATCAGCTGATTCAGAATGGCAATATGTCAATTAAAGTTTAAGGACAGATTTTTTCATCAACTAGATTTATGATTGCTGCATCGCAAGTTCTTTACTCTGGAAAAACCACATATTTGGAAAAGTTGTCGTACTGTAACCTACCATTAAACACATTTTTAATGACATATCAGCCAAATGAAATCATGTCAAAATATATAATTTTATTACATTTTGACAAATTGATGAAATTTGACATTTAATGAAGCATTAAGAATTTTGCTTAAGTTCCCTCCTGGGTCTGAAATAAAGAAGAAATTAATTAAATACATGTGACAACTAGCCCTGGTCTCCCCTATATCTACGAACATATTTTTTTATCAGTTGCCTGTTTGTGAGCAGATTAATAACTTTTTAGACAAATTATTAGTCTTTGATAAAGAACAAAAGGACAACATGGCTTTTCCTTCTCTGGAGCGAACTCTCTCACGTGTTATTTCCATGTGGAATCGCAGGTGCTTTGTCCGACACAAAGCGCTGCATGTGCAATAATGTCTTATGAACTAAATCAGTCAGATGAAAGAAGCTCCAACGCTGCTCGATCTAGACGGTCCAAGTACAACGCAGGAGTTTCCTATTGTTGCGAGTGATAAATGCTGTGTATGATCCCTCCAGTGTACATTTGGTATGTTCCCCATTTGCCTCATAAACAACATTTTTGAGTGACCTTCAACGTGCCGAGCCAGCATAAAATATGCATTTAAAAGGAATTGCTGAAATAAATATAGGGGCCTAGGTGGAGATTGCTTCTTTTGTACTGAGTTAGGCATGTACATGCATCACTGTCTACACACGTGTGCCCGAGCCCGCTGCCCTTTCATTTGCAGCCAAATTAAGTGTGTTCAGCACATAAATAAATGCAACATGCACGCTGCATGACAGTCGCAGCTGCTTATTACACTGCAGCTTTGTCACATTGTTATCCGCACTTCCTGTAAAAGACATTAAAAACGAAAAAAAGCTTTCCCATGCATGCGCCTGGAGATGGCGTGAAATGATTACGTGTACCTGAAAACCGTCTTCAACTCCGTCAGCGCTGTGTCTGGTGTTTGTCCACGGGCGAGACATCATTCACAACACTGAGACCTGTCCTTGGCCATTATTGAGCACTTCAAAATCGGCCCCTTCCCTTAATAGGCTTTGGGAATTGTGCTCGGCCACCCGATGTAGATGGCTGTTTATATTTGAGAAATGTAATAAAGTCGGCAATTTTATTGGACAGTGATCCCTTTTGGGCTGAAATTGAGTTTTCTGGTCTCGGCCCCTCACGCCCTCTTTTTCTCACAGTGATTTCATTTTGCAGATGTGATATGTTTTGCGCTAATGAAATGCATGTTAGGAGATGTCTCCTGTTGGCCCTGAGAGATGGAGATGGCCGCTATTGAGTGACAGGATTGGTGTTAGTTGAATATATGGGTATTATATGCCATCCGCTGTCTTCTGTCTGCAGACTGGCTAAACTCACTGCATACTAAAAGTGGCTCTGTCTGAATATTTAGCATTAGAGGTCATGGTACAATCTCTGCGTAACAATGACAGGCGAAAAAAGAAAAGAAACTTTGGTCAGTCCAACCGAGTCGCACAATCCACAGATAATAACCAGTATGATGTTTTTTTCTTTGTCGGATAATTTATGTTTTATGTTGTTTTTTTATATTTTGCTTTGCTTTGTTTTGCTTTTTGTTGTGTTGTGTTGTGTCGTGTTGTTGTTTTTGGCTTTGTTTTGTGGTTTTGTTTGTTCTTGTTTTGTTTGTTTTGTGTTTTGTTTTGTTTTTTGTGTATTTATTTGTTTTTTGTTTTGTTTTGTGGTTTGGTTTGGTTTGTTCTGTTTTGTGGTTTGGTTTGTTTTGCGGTTTGGTTTTGTGTTGTGGTTTGGTTTCATCTAGGAATACCACTGCCGCTCACTCAAAACAGTCACACATTCAGATATTAAACACTTTTAACCCACCCTGTAAAGCATTAATGACACCTCCACAGCATTGCAGCATCGCCTCCATCAGGTGAGTGACAGTCTCTGTAAAGTGGGTTGAAATGGCACGCAGCTGTTAATGTCAGCAATAGTTTATGTCAGATAAAGAATTAATAATGCCATCAGTGGCTTTGTTTGTGTGCAGAGATATTTCATTGCGCTTTAATGAGGCCGCATGTCACAAGTGTAAACTTAATTGATATGTGTTTAGGAATTTAGAACTCCCACACCAAAGAGCTTTTATGGATCACATTCTCTCACGAAAGTTAATTACCAATATACTTTTATAATGTAACTGTGGGACTATACAGGCTGTCTGAGAGAGACCCGGTGATAAAAGACCTGGTAAAACGCTCCTTCCTGATAATTTTCTCTGGCAGTTGGTTTTAATTTGTCATTATGACTGGGAAAACAGCGTAGTGATGCATTTGCATTAAGTTACTAGATGAACGTGCAGTGATTCCGATGTCAGCATGTAGCAAAGACAGGGAATGTTTTAAATGCGGCTGAAGGGACAGGTGTGCCACATTTGCTTGTTTAAGTCATTTCATGTTTGTGCAGTGACAGATTTTGATGAGCTCCGGTATTTTTTCAGTGTAAACATATGTGAGTCTGTGCATAAGCATTATGTGCTTGTTTCACTGTTATGTGCATCTGTCTAAAAATGGAGGTTAGCATTTTGCTTTCATTCTATAGGATTCCCTACACAAGACCATACAGCATACCATACAGTAAAGAAATAAGCCAATTGAGACAAAAAGCTAAATCATTATAATAAAATAAAATATAAAAAAAAGATTGATTATTTGACCAGTTTATTCCCTCACACATTTGTGTAATGTATTGTCTAATATTAGCTCATAATATGCTTATGCATGTATAAAATATGCAAAGAAAACAAAATAGCATTATTGGACACATATATATATATATATATATATATATATATATATATATATATATATAACTACACCTGTGAATCAGGCTCTATACGGCCTATAGATGCATTCAGAAAACAAATTAGTTTTCTTTTCTTTTTTTTTTGTAAATGCACATTACGGTTGGCACAGGTTCATGGCCTCCAGATTTTTTGATTTTCATATGCACTTGATTTAAAGAATAGGTTTTTGTAGCTCTTATGTTGGTGAGCAAAGAGGTTATACACCCCTACTTTCCTTACATGATATATAGAAACCATCTCTGTGGACTCTTATACACACCTACATGCACGATCACACACAAAGGCTCATTCAATTGTACAAAATTTCAAATCTAACACCTTGGATTATGTGAATGGAGGTTATTTCTGTGGCCTGTTACAACCAAGAGCGAGCAAAAAAGAGAAGAATAGCGGTGTATTAGACAGGCAGGGCCAGCAAGAATGGTCAGTATGAAAGAGGGCACTCTGAAGAGGGCAAGAGGTGGATGTGCAGATACACAGAACGATAAGAGGTAGATAACAAGGGATGTATAAGGAGAAGAGAAAGCCAGCCTGGGTATGGCTGATCTCTTGATCTTGTCAGCTGGGGTAAGGCTAAAGATGAGAAGCCTATCCCAGCATCCTCTCTAAATCCCTCCTCCCCTCTTGGTTGTCAGCAGGCCATCTCCGCTCTACTTGCGGGCCTAACTGTGCTTTAGCACTGGCATGGGAAGCTCACACCAACTGATTGCTGTGAATTAGGGAGTTCTCCTCTAACACCCCTCACCGTTACAGTCTCAGTGACAGCTGCAATGACATTCGCCCACTGACATCCCACTGTCAGCCATCAACCAGCCATGAAACTCAATGTTAACACAGTGTTCGAATGTAACCGAGGAAGCAGCCAGCTGTTGTGTTTTGCATTTGGGTATGGGATGTTGGGTATGTACTGTAATGTGAATGTGTGTGCGGGTTTTCTGGTGGTGCTCATTAGCCGATTCCAGCTTCTCTTCACCTGGTTCGCGCTGTCAAAAGAGGATTATCAAATATTCACTGGCTTATGTAGACCTACTCTGTCTTTTTCAGATCGAGAGAGAGAGAGAGAGAGAGGAGTGAACGAGGAGTCGCATCAGGATACCAGCCTGCCTGGAGCTGCACCCAAAACATCAAGGGAGTCAGGGTAATGACCTGAACTCTGCTGTACCTCCCTCTTCCACTTTTTTCTTTGCTCGTTCTTGTTACTCAGATGTACCCGCCAGGAACGTGTTCTCATTTGAGCAAAGACACACGAGCAGACATACAGTAAGCGCATGAGAGTTTAGGGATAATCCCACATTTTCTGGTCATCATGACAGAGCAGTGAACCATATTTCCATATGAAAGTGTACTGTAATCCTTTTTTCCCCAAAAAAAAATCAGAAAAAGAGTTGCTCTGGATTTAGCATCTCTCTCTCTCTCTCTCTCTCTCTCTCTCTCTCTCTCTCTCTCTCTCTCTCTCTCTCTCTCTCTCTCTCTCTCTCTCTCTCTCTCTCTCTCTCTCTCTCTCTCTCTCTCTCTCTCTACTTTGACTATCTTTATTTTCCCCTCCACTTCCCTTTTCCATGATGAGATGGAAACTTTAAGTGGAGTACACCATGCCCCAAATCATAACTGGCACAGGTGCAGGGAAACATGCTCTGCGAATGTGTGTGTTCACTTACTGTAAGAGCGTGCGTGTGTACTGTAATTGAAATACCTCTGAGGGCCTCTGGTATGCTTTCTAATAGTGGCACAATTAACATGAAAGTGACTCTCAAATTCCCGAACCAGCTATCCAATCTGTTCAAAAATCTAAACCTTTCTCAGAGACAGAGGCCCTTAACAAACACATTTTTTCCATCCCCCTCGCTTTCCCTCTTTTGTCTCCTCCAGTTCACCAGCTCTACATTGCAGTTCAATATCCCAATCTAACTTGTGAATGGCCTGTGAATTGAAGATCCATTTTTGTCATCCCACCTGTATGGAACGTGTGAGTGTGTGTTTGTTGGGTGCGTGTGAACGCTGTCTAATGACTCT
This sequence comes from Siphateles boraxobius, assembly GCF_051911475.1. Lineage (NCBI taxonomy): Eukaryota > Metazoa > Chordata > Actinopteri > Cypriniformes > Leuciscidae > Siphateles > Siphateles boraxobius. The sequence goes on from NW_027508975.1 coordinate 11,842,739, forward strand.
CGCTCCACTGCGCAGGCAGAGATAGAACCGTGATGTCATTTGTTTTGATGTCATAAATCGATGGGATTGAGTCTCCCAGGAGCTTCAGCTGTTCCCTCAGCTTGACAGCAAATTGCATCACACTCTCATCACTCACCCGCAGATTTGTGTTTTTCAGCCACAGCTCTTTCAAAGTGATCTAGACTCAGAATAGGACTGAAAATCTCCCACTGTATCAATCTTTATCAATTCCAATATATCACCCACTGTATCAGGGTCTGACATGATCTTTGAAATGGCTCAAACTGTTACGTGTGAGGAACCTTTAGCTACAGTGTTTACATGGGGATTTCTTCCATTTTTCCCATAAAATGTTTCATACAGCATATATGTAATTATTAGTTTTATAATTGTATACATCGTTGTTAACCAGTATGCCAACATCCTGTGATGGTCAACCAGTACGCCAACATCCTGTGATGGTCAACCAGTATGTCAACATCCTGTGATGGTTAACCAGTACGTCAACATCCTGTGATGGTCAACCAGTATGTCAACATCCTGTGATGGTCAACCAGTATGTCAACATCCTGTGATGGTTAACCAGTACGCCAACATCCTGTGATGGTCAACCAGTACGCCAACATCCTGTGATGGTCAACCAGTACGTCAACATCCTGTGATGGTCAACCAGTATGTCAACATCCTGTGATGGTCAAACGTACGCCAACATCCAGTAATGGTCAACCAGTACATCAACATCCTGTGATGGTCAAACAGTATGCCAACATCCTGTGATGGTCAACCAGTACGACAACATCATGTGATGGTCAACCAGTACACCAGCATCTTGTGATGGTCAACCAGTACACCAGCCTCTTGTGATGGTCAAATAGTACGTCAACATCCTGCGATGGTCAACCAGTACGCCAACATCCTGTGATGGTCAACCTGTACGGCAACATCCTGTGATGGTCAACCAGTATGCCAACATCCAGTGATTGTCAACCAGTACGCCAACATCCTGTGATGGTCAAACAGTACGCCAACATCCTGTGATGGTCAACCAGTACACCAGCATCTTGTGATGGTCGACCAGTACACCAGCCTCTTGTGATGGTCAAATAGTACGGCAACATCCTGTGATGGTCAACCAGTATGCCAACATCCTGTGATGGTCAAACAGTACGCCAACATCCTGTGATGGTCAACCAGTATGCCAACATCCTGTGATGGCCGAACAGTACACCAGCATCTTGTGATGGTCAAACAGTACGTTAACATCTTGTGATGGTCAAACAGTACGTTAACATCCTGTGATGGTCAACCAGTATGCCAACATTCTGTGATGGTCAACCAGTATGCCAACATCCTGTGATGGTCAACCAGTATGCCAACATCCTGTGATGGTCAACCAGTACGCCAACATCCTGTGATGGTCAAGCAGTACACTTGCATATTGTGATGGTCAAACAGTACGTCAACATCCTGTGATGGTCAACCAGTATGCCAACATCCTGTGATGGTCAACCAGTACGCCAACATCCTGTGATGGTCAACCAGTATGCCAACATCCTGTGATGGTCAACCAGTACGCCAACATCCTGTGATGGTCAAACAGTACGCCAACATCCTGTGATGGTCAACCAGTACACCAACATCCTGTAATGGCCAAACAGTACACCAGCCTCTTGTGATGGTCAACCAGTATGCCAATATCATGTGATGGTCAACCAGTACACCAACATCCTGTGATGGTCAAACAGTACACCAACATCCTGTGATGATCAACCAGTATGCCAACATCCTGTAATGGTCAACCAGTACACCAACATCCTGTGATGGTCAAACAGTACACCAGCATCCTGTGATTATCAACCAGTGCGGCAACATCCTGTGATGGTCAACCAGTACACCAACATCCTGTGATGGTCAAACAGTACACCGGCATCTTGTGATGGTCAACCAGTGCACCAGCATCTTGTGATGGTCAACCAGTACACCAACATCCTGTGATGGTCAAACAGTACACCAACATCCTGTGATGATCAACCAGTTTGCCAACATCCTGTAATGGTCAACCAGTACACCAACATCCTGTGATGGTCAAACAGTACACCAGCATCGTGTGGTGATCAACCAGTGCGCCAACATCCTGTGATGGTCAAACAGTACACCAGAATCTTGTGATGGTCAACCAGTGCACCAGCATCTTGTGATTGTCAACCAGTACACCAGCATCTTGTGATGGTCAAACAGTACACCAGCATCCTGTGATGGTCAACCAGTATACCAGAATCTTGTGATTGTCAACCAGTATGCCAACATCCTGTGATGGTCAACCAGTACACCAACATCCTGTGATGGTCAAACAGTACACCAACATCCTGTGATTGTCAAAAAGTACACCAACATATTGGTCAACAAGTACACCAACATCCTATGATGGTCAACTAGTTAATCAGCATCAAACGTGCAACTTATGCTGGTTAGTTAACACACAAGGTCCCCCGATGAACCAGAAGGTCACCCCATTCTGGGAACCATTAAACCATCATCCAAATCATAATATACGTATGCTGGTTAGCAAGCACACCAGTATCCCGATCGCAACATATGATGGACACCAGCATTCAAGGATCTCATTCTGGATACCATCATGCAGAGCAGAACATATGCTGTTGTCTGGAAATGCTAGTCTTTTCTGCAAAATAAAAAAAAGTTTATTCTTCAAGAATAGTCCCTGTGTGGGTTAAAAGGCCTTGCCAAGCCAGTCATCAGGGGATCCATTGCCTAAGACCTGCGGTAAGTACATTCTCAACAATCAGTATTCAGAATTGATGGCCTGCACAGTGCACATCCCGTATCCTAGTGTGTTTGTTTTCAGCCCAGGGTTTGTTTGGATCCCCAAGAGCAATGCCAATTTATTCTGAGTTTTAAAAGATTTAGACTCAGACATTTCGGTAGTCTGGAAGTGTATTCTCAAGGCCTGCACACATATTTGTTTGTTCTGTCTGTTTCACACACACAAAACACACACACACACACACACACACACATAGACACACAAACACAGGGGCAATTAGCTTAAAATGTGCACACCTGTCTAATAATTAAGCAAGGCCTTTTGATAAATGTGCATTGACTAAATTCAGACATGTTTATTCTCTTGTCTCTCTGGATGTGTTGTCTATATTTTAGTTGACATCTGTAGTATGCCATAGCCTTAAGAAAAACAGATAGTTTATATTCATAATTTCTGTGCCCCATTTGTAGTGTTTATAATTTTTGACCTTCAAAACCTGTCATCTTCCCTTTGGTTACCATTGAGGTTCTATTAATATTCTTTGAAAATAGTCTGGTTGGATTAAGGTCTATATTGAGATTGAGACCTACAGGGCAGAGACAGCTCTGTCCAGAGCTTTAGCTCTAACTACTCAGGAACAGTTGTCCTTTTGTATAAGCTTTGATAAGGAATCCCATTTCATCTGAATGTTTTTGCCTAGTGGTTAAGATAAGGACAGTTGACGGGAACAAGCATTTATACATGAACACGATTTGACTGTCCCCTAACAAAGGTCGGATTTCAGTTCAACTGAAGTCGCAATGCCTGAGAACGTCATGCATTCCTTTATTATTTCACACATTCTCTTGCCTAGACTCTTGCAGTTTAATTAATGCTATATTTTTTGTAATGGGCTTTTTCAGACTAAATTAGCCCAGGGTCACACTAAACACTAGGTAAATGTATGTGTTTTACACTTTCCCTCAGTTTGTAATTAAATCATCAGTGTTCAAGCTTTAAAATCTCACCTGTACATTTCTAAACCCAGGGTTAACATTTGTATGTACAGATTTAACAATTCAGTGAATTGTTTTAATGATTTACTGTTTGTCTGTGAAGATGACACAACTGTATGTAAATATAGTCTTGCTGTTTGTTTTCTGTCTGTTTTTTTTTTTGCTGTCACCTTCAACATTCAACATCACATGAAAGTTGGCACATCTGTACAACTCTCATGAATATTTAAGCACTATTTAGTTTGTCAATGGTGGTTTGATGCTCTTGCTGTAACATTCTAACACTGCATAGGTTCACACTGTATATATTTGGCACCTCAAAATTGTGTTAGCACTGCAAAAATATGGTACTCTGAATCAGGATTTTATATCCCCGACTTCAAAATCACAAGTGTAAAACATTGCTTAACCCAGGGTTAAAAGTGTTTTTGATCTGGGATATAAAAAGATTATTACTCTGATTTAAGCGCACTGCGAAAAGCCCTCCAGAGACTTATAAACCAATGTTTTGTTGTCATTCAGGAAAGGTCAGTAAAGCCAACCTGTGGGAATGGGGAGCATTGCAAATCAAATAGCTAATTTCCAACAACCTCCTCAATTACAGTATTGATTGCAAGTCACAGCTACAGGTTTAGAATGACAGATATTAACAAGAGACAGGAAGAGCGAAAGAAGAAATGTGACTTGAGGAGATCCCATCTGTTCAGCATATTGTCATTCAGTTTAAGGTCGGGAAAGGTCACAGGGAAGCAACTTCTGAAAAAGATAGAGGCAGATGACAAGTGAGAAGGTACGTTCCTTCATTTAATGACAGTATTGCAATTCATTCCCAACCAAGAGAAAGCAACTGCATTCCGTCTGTGCAATTTGATGTAACTCCACTCAAATCGTATTGCTGCACTGAAAGGAGATATTGTTTTCCTCTAGGCACCTGTGACCCAGCACGCTTGACCGGCTGACAAGTGCTAAGACAAAAAAAATGGTCAACCCTGCAACATGAAGTTCGATTATATCTGCTTAGCAGCAGAAACCCCTAAATCCAGATTTATCAGAGGAGAGGACGGATTGGACAGCAGTGCAGAGCATTAAAGCAGACAGCACACTTATGTTCTTATTAGACAGCTCACTTTCAGTCTAGGTATCCTGGTATGTCTCTCTCTCTTTGGATGACCTTATCTTTCCAAGTTTAATAGTTGTGCAAATGGCTGCCTGCCAGGTTTCTATGAGAGAGATCCAATTCACTGGCCATACAACCTAGGTGGTCTAAGTTGCATTGCCTGCGCTCCATGCGAGATAACCACAAACACACAGGCATTGTGCAGAATAGTTTGTGAGTATCAGAAATGTCCCTGAGGGTTCTTTTTGTTTGGAAAGGCAGAGGGAGAGAGAGAAAGAGGCATGTGACCTGCTGTTGCTTGTTGTCCCCAATGAATAGTCATTTATCACACGGCATGCTGTCTAGTGTGTAAGGAATCCGTGTCCCTAATTACATTAAACTCACTTTGCCTCCAAGGGTGAAAAAGTTTGGATGTGGCTAAATATGATGCATTACAGCGGGATGTTATTGAAATTCTCATCAAGATCTCGCTTATCAAAACTACTCCACCCTGTTGGCAGTTTGAAGACGCCTTTGAATCAGTTGAAATATACTTAGTATTAATATGATGCATTATAGCTAGGCCGAGACGGAGTATGCAGCTTTTTTCACATTTCACATGCTGATTTGGGCAGAAAATCTGCAGTAAGGATTTAAACTACTATTGAGATTTTCGATCAAATTAATAAACAAACATACAAGATGGAGGATGTTTAGAACTTTGTGAGTGATAAGTATTGCAGTTCTATTATAATATAACATAATGTAACAATGTAACATAACATAATACAATATAATTATAATACAGGTCCTTCTCAAAAAATTAGCATATTGTGATAGTTCATTATTTTCCATAATGTAATGATAAAAATTAAACTTTCATATATTTTAGATTCATTGCACACCAACTGAAATATTCCAAAATTCCTATCTCAAAAAATTAGCATATCATGAAAAGGTTCTCTAAACGAGCTATTAACCTAATCATCTGAATCAACAAATTAACTCTAAACACCTGCAAAAGATTCCTGAGGCTTTTACAAACTCCCAGCCTGTTTCATTACTCAAAAACGCAATCATGGGTAAGACTGCCGACCTGACTGCTGTCCAGAAGGCCATCATTGACACCCTCAAGCAAGAGGGTAAGACACAGAAAGAAATTTCTGAACAAATAGGCTGTTCGCAGAGTGCTGTATCAAGGCACCTCAGTGGGAAGTCTGTAGTAAGGAAAAAGTGTGGCAAAAAACGCTGCACAACAAGAAGAGGTGACCGGACCCTAGGGAAGATTGTGGAGAAGGACCGATTCCAGACCTTGGGGGACCTGCGGAAGCAGTGGACTGAGTCCGGAGTAGAAACATCCAGAGCCACCGTGCACAGGCGTGTGCAGGAAATGGGCTACAGGTGCCGCATTCCCCAGGTCAAGCCACTTTTGAACCAGAAACAGCAGCAGAAGCGCCTGACCTGGGCTACAGAGAAGCAGCACTGGACTGTTGCTCAGTGGTCCAAAGTACTTTTTTCGGATGAAAGCAAATGTTGCATGACATTCGGAAATTAAGGTGCCAGAGTCTGGAGGAAGACTGGGGAGAAGGAAATGCCAAACTGCCTGAAGTCCATTGTCAATACCCACCGTCAGTGATGGTCTGGGGTGCCATGTCAGCTGATGGTGTTGGTCCACTGTGTTTTATCAAGGGCAGGGTCAATGCAGCTAGCTATCAGGAGATTTTGGAGCACTTCATGCTTCCATCTGATTTCATTTTTCAGCACGACCTGGCACCTGCTCACAGTGCCAAAACCACTGGTAAATGGTTTACTGACCATGGTATTTCTGTGCTCAATTGGCCTGCCAACTCTCCTGACCTGAACCCCATAGAGAATCTGTGGGATATTGTGAAGAGAAAGTTGAGAGATGCAAGACCCAACACTCTGGATGAGCTTAAGGCCGCTATCGAAGCATCCTGGGCCTCCATAACACCTCAGCAGTGCCACAGGCTGATTGTCTCCATGCCACGCCGCATTGAAGCAGTCATTTCTGCAAAAGGATTCACGACCAAGTATTGAGTGCATAACTGAACATAATTATTTGAAGGTTGACTTTTTTTGTATTAAAAACACTTCTTTTATTGGTCGGATGAAATATGCTAATTTTTTGAGATAGGAATTTTGGGGTTTCATGAGCTGTATGCCAAAATCATCAGTATTAAAACAATAAAAGACCTGAAATATTTCAGTTGGTGTGCAATGAATCTAAAATATATGAAAGTTAAATTTTTATCATTACATTATGGAAAATAATGAACTTTATCACAATATGCTATTTTTTGAGAAGGACCTGTATAATATAATTGACAAGGCAACGTTTTTAAATGTCAAGTGTTGTGACTCAAAAACTTTAAATTATATTTATGAATTAATAATGCATAATATTTGTAAAAAAAAATACTTGCAAATATGCTAAATTTAAAATAATTTGATAAATATGTATACATTTATCTGTGTTCAATGTGCAAGGAAAATTTTATAATAATAGAAATACAATTCTATATTGCTTTTTACTTGGTTACACCAACTAAAATGCAACTTTTTTACAACTTGGTTGTAGAACTTGGTTGCCACATGCATTTTAAACTATATTTTTGTTTTGTTTTTCCCTTTTCTTTATCATGGACTGTTATACATGTCATTGACCTGGGTGCAGATTTTGTGTGGGTCTGGTAATTGCAGACTTGTAAGTATACAGCATAAGCTATATAACAATTCTTAGCAGAGCTCAAAATAAATTGCTGTTGTCAAGATGAAATGCTACACATTTTATACCCATTGCTCCATTCTGATGAAGACGAAACCCCACATGGCTCATCAAAATCATGGGAAATTTAGATCCGGTATATGGCAGTTGTTCCTAAACATCATCATGATAGTGCTGGTAATTATTGAACAGATACCGTGTGGGATGTTTCACGCTTTATGAATAATGGAGATTAAAATGAGATTGGATATGTCTTTATGGCTGTCATGAATCAGCCAGTATCCAGCTGTTTGTGGTGTAATCTCAAATGTTTAATTCATCAGGAAATAGATTCTGGGGTGAGATATTACTCATTATCTTTGATAGAGTGACATTTCACTGGTTGTCAGATTTAACTGCCCTCGTTTCTGATTTTAGATGTATGCGAGGGATCTCCTCGCAGTCTGCTATCACACATCCGACGATAAAACAGGACCTCATTACTTAATTAAATCTGAGCCCATTAATTAATTAAGTGATGGCTTTCTGGGTGTTAATGGTGATACCTCTGAATTCCCCGCTGTTAGCCTCTATAATGCTAATGGTTTTGTGTGGGAACTTGCTTGGAAATGATGACCTGACTTTGGGAGATGGAGTCTTCAAAACGTCCCCCTCCACCCTCAAGTTCTCGTCTGACTGACTCTCCCAGACTGCAGGTAATGATTAAAGTGATCATGGCCCCATTTTCATTGCTTGTTCTGAGGGATGTTAAAGCCCGAGCCAAAATGCATTTCCAGCACGTCTAGAATTCATAAACCTGTTGGCGTAGCACTCGGGGCGTCTGTACGTTTTGTTTAAATTAGATGAAAAATAAGGTATTGACTGTGTTATTGATCGGTCTGGTGTTGCTGTAGGTTAGAGTTCTCTATATGTACGCCGCTGTATACAGCTGTAAATGAGCTTTGTTGCGCTGGGCGTCCTCTTCACCATCCTCAGCACATTACAATGAGTACACAGGGCGGAGGTCACATACGCCGCCGCTCCGCTGTGTGCACGGTAGGGGCTCCGAGAGCTTACTTTAACAACCTGGACTCCATTAGATGCTGACATTTCAGTGCATTGCTTCTTCATATTGTTCATATTCTCTCTCTCTATCTCTCTCTCTTTGTCGAACTGCGTCCTTCGAGTATGTGTCCACAAAGTGCTGTGTTTGCATAGTACAATTAAGAGGTACGTGAAGGTTAAACTTTTTCAATTTAGTTCAATAAAGGGTTAGTTCACTTTAGAAATAAAATAAATTATATATAATATAATATAAAAACATTGTTTATTTATATTACATGCAAGGCATAAAATACATTCCTAGTTGTTATCTCAAAATAAATCCTGACAGGGTGATCAGGACCCCGACACGAAGCGTCTAAAGTATTAGACACGTTCCTAGCAAGCAGCTTTGAGCCTATATGATCAAACAAGATGGAGATTTAAGAGATAATGTACAGTCATATGACTTATTATACAGCTTTCACCACATAAATAATGAAGGTGGCATGACATTGATTTGAGAAGAGCCTGTTTTAAATCTTACCTGTTTCTTATCTTACAATCCGTTATAATGTACAAAACAACCATTCTAGGAAAAAGACAAATGACATTTTTTAACATTACTACCATATAGGCCTACTGTTTATGCTGAATTCCTCTGGTTTCATTTTATAGTAAATACAGTCAATAATTAAGGTGTAAGATGGCACCGGCTGTGTAATAATCACCGGCCCCAAATACCCGATGAGCGGCCGGTCATTATACAACTTTGCTGTGGATTACCGTCATTATCGGGAAATGACTGAACTTGAAACGACACAAACAGAATCAAGCATTACAGAGAGCACTGTAATAAATTATATTATAGAATGTTATATTACATTATATGTAAGGGATACTTACATAAACTAGCTATGGATTATCCCATTTATACAATGCTCATTTGCTAGCATCTACAACTTAACCCTTTCACACGTCAGTTTAAAATATTCTAACTGACGCCCCAGCGTGAGTTTTTCAAGGCGACCGTTATTTAGAACCTGTGACTTTAATGTTTCCATGGTGACGCGTCATTGCTTGTCACGTGGCACAGCGCAACCACAACACAGCGCTGAATGAATGATGATCTGCTTATATGTAATTTTTCCTTTTTTATTAAAAATATACACAAATGTATTAGCTATAGCATGAAACACTGATATTCCGATTGTCAAATATGTGCAAGTGGAAGTGTTTTGTTGTAACACCTTTATAACGATCGCGTTAGTTGAGCTGTTTGTGCGATGGGCGCCGCCATGTTAGTTCGTTTCACAGTTCAGAGAATCGGATCTGTTGGGTTTACAACACATCAATTCCTCCACTTCTCACGAAATACATGAAAGTAAGTGGCCGGTGAACTGGGATAAGAATATGGTAATATTTAAAGCTACTTACACAATGTGTATCTGATATGAATAAAAGTGTTGTCTTATTATAATGGAAAGGATTATTATTCCCGCTTCCATTGACATCAGTGTGTTTTTTACAAACTCAGAATCATTGTTTTGCTAGTAATTATGTGTATTTAAGTGTCTGAAACCTAAAATAAACATTATGTGGTTGAAAACACTCAATAGTTGTCATATGTGACAGCACTGAGTGCGTCCGTCTCTGGTTCAGCGCCAGTCAACACGTGAAAAGCACGTTTGAATTTAGCAGTTGATCACGTGATGCACTGACCGTTCTAATCACACCGGTGTGATCGTACGCAACAAGGACCAGCCAAGACTGATCACACTGGTGTGATCGTATGCTCCAGGGACCAGCCAAGACTGATCACACCGGTGTGATCATACATGCGAAAGGGTTTTAAAGCTGTTATTGATGTTTGCAGTGTTGTTGCAGTGTTGTGTTGATGTTTGCAATATTTGACCAGAAAGGTAAAAATTATGCTTATTTTCATCAGTTACGGCTCATTAGATCTAGTTTTCTGCCTGCTTTAAATGAGACACAGAGATAAAGTAGTGCGTAAGATTACAATTGCTAGAATTAATGAATTAAAGATTGTTTTGTAATTATTGAGAGAGAGAGAGCTGAGACCTGCATCTTTGCAGTGTCTCTCTCATAACAACGAAGCTGTGAGTTTAATTACTTCAAAACCAGCAATGTTACCCCCTCGTTGCTGAGAAATATAATGTAGCAATTCAGTAGCGAAGCTATTTTCTTTTTTTTCTTAATAGTAGTCGTTGATAACTTGCCATCCACTTGAATGTTTCTGTGTGAGCAGTATGATCTCCAATCTCTGTTTGAGAGTGTAAACTATTTTATTGCACTCCTTCCAGCCAATTAAAATTGAGTATTTTGACAGATGATTAAAATAATATAATATAATATATTATAATATAATATAATATAATATTGTTATACATTTAATGAATCAATTTCAGTCCCCATACATTGCTATTGCATGGAAGAGAGCAAGCACCACATGATTTTAAATTCCTCCTTTTGTGTTTCATGGAAAGAAGAAAGTCATACAAGTTTGGAACAACATGTTGGTCATTAAATTATGACAGGATATTCATTAGAGAAGATGTACTAAGTTTACAATTGAATCTCTTGTAGCTATTGTGCACAGAAACAATGTACAAAACTGCAATCGTTTCAATTACTAAATTGCAAATGCAAACAGCTAGGACTTCAACTACTATTTATAGTTACATGCCCTACAATTTTGTTAAGTAACAGCATGAGTTTCATATAAGGGTATATGGCTTGTTTTGCGGCAGTAGTGCTTCTTATCTTGTCAGCAATATTCTGTTAAACACACCTCTCACTGACTTTTCCAAGAGTGTGACCTTGCGTGCATCTGTGAGCGATTCTCTGTAAACTGTTTACTCTCTCCATGCAGGGGGTCTTCATTCGCTAACGCTCTGATGACATCTGACACATCAATGATAGGATTTAGGCCCTGTATGCTGGATTAGCCCCATTTGGTTAGCATGGCATTATTCCATTAGGAGTCCTGAGAGCCCACCAGCTGATGCTACGTCTGTCCCCTTGCCTGAATGCAGAAATGCAGGGAACCCATGAATGGCTTGAAGAAGCGCAGTCGTGCTCTTGACGTGTCCTTCACTAACCTTGCTGATTCAGTTAGCTTGGGAAAATAATTACTTTCCACTTCTCCTGATTTATTAGATTTTAGACTTGCTGCTAAAATATGGTTAAGTGTCACTATGTCTGAATGAATGTGTAAGTAATAAATTACCATGTAATCTTAGGGGTAGTGATTTAAACAAAACCCTAATCATAATTATTAAACATGTATGCATAATTTAGCCCATACTGTTTGTGTTACAGACCTGAATGATTCCTCAAAAACCTGTTTGAGAAGACATGCTATTATTTCTCAGGGCAATCAAACTTACCTTTTTTACCTTTTACTTTTATATATTAGTTATTATTTTTTTATTAATTACACAAAGCATATTAGTTCAACGGAAAATATAAATGAAACAGAGGTGACATTTCATTTAAAAGGACAGTTCACCCAAAAAATGAAAATGCTGTCATCATTTACTCTCACTCATGTTGTTCCAAACCTGTATGGCTTCTATGGAAATTATTTTTCTGTGGAGCATGAAAGACATTTTAAGAATATTGGAGTGCGAAAACAACATTGAAGCACACTGGCTTTCATTGTATGTCTAAATAAAAAATAGACATTTCTCAAAATGTAAGTTTTCCGTGAACTGTCCCTTTAATTTTGTACCACTTTTGATATTCAAGCTCCACACACATCCAATTAGGTCTAAACACAGATATGGTGGCTTTGTCCGGAATCACCCCAATACCCTCATTCACTCTTCCCTACATTAGTCCATTGATATAGTTAACTTGAGGGAGTGAATGAAAACGAGTGAGACTGAGTTTGCCCGAAGGACTGCCGGTTTTGCATAGTAACTGCTTGATGTTTAATAATCATTTGAAACTTGGCAAACTGGCAGCTCCAGTAGTAATGAAAATATCTTGGAAACTATGTATAAACCTTAAATAAACAATTTAATAATCAATTAAAAAGGTTAACTTATAACTATATGATATTATGCTGTATGCACATTGGACCATCGGTTTGGACTGATGATTCACCAATGCATTCGTTCTGTTCTGTTCTGTTGAGCGTAAATCGGTTGTACACTCATTATTGGGATTGAATGAGTGCACTCGATAACGTCCACTATGGTTTTGGACACCACTACAAATGACTGTCCCTTCAAATTATGCCCTATTTAAGGGATGGGGGTGATTACGGACATATTCAGACACACCCCTAATATAGAATTAGCTCCTTTGGACTACCCAGCAACCACCATAAAAAACCTTAGCAACTACATATCAACACCCTGGCAACCACTACTTAAAATACTGCTTATTTTCTTCAGATCATGTTAGTCTTGTTTGAGTTATTATGATGGGTGTGATGCATCAGGAACATAAGGTTTAAATATATTTGCTTACGCCTGTGATTTGAAATATAATATCATGGTATGCAGTGTCTTGATTTGGTAGAACATCCATCTTGCCTTGCCAGCGTGTGTTTGTTTAAACTCACTCATAGCGTGTTGCAATGTCGGCACAGTCAAAAAGCGCACAATGCAGCACAACATTTCTCTTTATGAATCAGTTTTATAGTCCATCTATAAAAGTGTGTGATCTACAGGATTTGCACCTGCAAGTTTATAGCAAAACACATAAATCTCTTGTTACCTCTAGCTGTCAGAGAGCACATCCCTCTATAGAAGTTCCACAGCTGGAGTCAGTCAGCTAGAGCAAAGGTGCAAAAAAAGAGAGAGAAAGACAGAGAGAGAAAGACTCAGAAGTCAGATCCAGGCAGCAGAGTTGGCGCTTTTTACTTCCTGTCAATTTTAAATCCAGTCTGTTATTTGTAAGCCTTGTTCTAGTTTAATAAAACATGCCATTAAATAATGCAAATGTCAGTGGACAATGCTGAAAACTCTTGAGAAAGGTCAACCGAGGCACAGGTTGCAGCACTATCAGATATTCAGTTCTGAAAAGAGGGACCTGTGTACAGCGCGCCAAATCCCTGTGATCCATATTTCATTTTGTTTGCAGTCCAAGAACAGTGGAATAATTATTGCGAGTGGCGTGAAATATTTAGCTCTCATTTTAACCAAAGCTCATGAGGAGAATGTGACCCAGTCATTTTTAAGAGTGAAGTGAGATTTTGATCTTCTGTATGTTTTTATTACTGTGCTTTACATGGCTTTAGGGCCAATGTTTTAGTGATGAGTGAGGAGCGTGTGGTCGACTTTGACGAACAAGAGAGAGAGGGAAGTGTGCAGACTCTTGTTTCTTGAGTTAGGTCGAGGCCTTGCTATGCCCTCATTAGAGTTTACACACTCTATACCATCATTGTGCGCTGTGTGTTTGGATTCTGGCCAGTGGCAATGGAACATTCTGAGGAAAACAACATCTGTAAGAATCATTCCATGACAAGAAGGTCCAGAAACATAAAACAAGTGCACATGGTAAAAAAAAACTCAAAGTTTTTCAGTGCTCATGTGCAGCACCTTCAGTTCAGCAAAAACGTACTTATTATCAAGCATCCTTTTCGCTGTAAAGGGTTCTTTAGGGAACTACAAGAAACTTGGGAGATAAAAAAAGTTCTTAAAGCCGCGATGAAACGGAAAGTAGCGACAGATTTTTATTTTGTTTTCGTATTGTGACGTGCACCCGAGTGTAACGTTTTATCGAAAAAGAAAATTGTAGTGCGGGAACTTGGTTCTCTTCTTCGCTCATTGATTGTATTTTGAGATGTGGGCGTTACACTCAAAAATGGCGGGAGATCTGAATAAGCTTGCTGTGTATTGTAAGAATGGGTAGAGTTTTAGCAGACTAGATGATTGGAGAAGTTTAGGCCGTCACCAGAGAGAAGTTATCTACAGTAATTGTAAAATCAAGTTACAATTACAATTTTTAATTAGCATTATGAATAAAAATATATATATAATTAATTAAAGTGTTTTGCATGGATGAATCATTCACAATAAGATCAATAACATAAAAATAGATAGGCTAAATTTTCATCTCATGTCGACATAAAAAATATATAGATTGTGTCATAATTTACTCACCTTCATGTCTTTCCAAACCAGTATAACATTATTTCTATTGTGGAACACAAAACAAATTTTGAAGAACTTTGGGAATCAAACAACATTAGTTGTGTCCCAAATGATGCACTACATTCTGCCGTTATACACTATATACTTATGCACTGTGTACTCAACCGTGTAGTGTATGGATTTTATAAGGTTATTGTATCATTCAACATCAGAGTCTGATAGCCTTGCCCCCTCCCCTGTAATGAAAGTTGCGACAGATGAGTGCAGGAAGTGTCCAACATTCCACACTTCGTTTTTTCGGTTAATTAAGTGCATCAACCGAGTATTTAAAATGCACTTTTTCTATTTGGAATTTTCAGTGTGAACACTACTCACACTATTTATACTACAAAACGGCATAGAATAGTGCATAAGTAATTGGGACGCGCTTATTGACTTTCATTGTATGGACAAAAACACTGAGACTTATATATACATCTATATATATATATCTCTTTTGTTTTCTACAGAAGAAAATCATTAAAATGTTGGTAAAAGGCAGAGAGATCTCTGATGGGCTCATTTCCAGATCCTTTTAACTGCTTACAGTATAAAGCTTCGCAGAGCTTCTTCTTTATTTCTCAGGATAACTAATTCAATGATATCTCTCTGCCAGTAGGGACATTTGGCATTGTAATACCGTACAAGTTTCTCCAACTGCATCAGGATGTAAAACCCATTTTGGTCATAATTGAAACCTTTTGTAGAGTGTATGTGCAGCCTGGTCAGAGCAACATAATGGTCTTTTTAGAAAAAGAAAAAGCAAATTGGGAATGTAACAACTGATTTCAGGATGAATTATTCAAGATCTTAATCATAATAATGCTGAACGTTTGTCTTCAGTCCAATAAATGTGAATTAAGAAGCTTCCATCACCAGGAACATTGTGTGTGGAGATGAGAGTGTCTGTGTTCGTTTGAGTGAATGCTAAATCATAATCATGAGTTCCCAAACATTTCTTTCCTAGTATCTTCCGGTCAGCCTGAGTTCTGTATTAGTGCAGGAGGCAGGAGTTTTTCCTCAGATTCTTAGAAAAGATATGTATCTTCACAAAGATTCCTCACATAATTCAATAGAGAGTCATCTCAGTTACTCAATCAATTTAATTACAGATGTTTCCCAAGGATAACTATAGATTTCTCTTTATGTTCAGTGTCTTTTACACACTGCCCCCTTTTTCATCTATTAAAAGCTTTAAAAGCTTAATAAAAAAAGACACCAATTCTCGATTAGATTTAGATTTGAAATTCTGTGAAATGGCTAGCATTTACATTTCTCTCTCTGTGAGTCTTCCTGGCACAGTGTCTGGGAGCCGAGCCACTAAAGAAGGTGCGATCTGTGCCCATAAATCCCCTGCCACCTGATGAATGCCTGTTTCATTTACATTGCTTGGGCTGAAACAACACACTCTAATGTATATTTAGCCCCAGCGAAACCACTTCCTGAAAGCTCTGGAAGAGAGCAGTCTGCCTCAGCTAATTACTGCAGGAATGTCAGATGTGAGATGAGGACACGTTTCGGGAAAAGCCGGTTCATATTATGCAGTGACTACCTCAGTGTCCGAAAACATAGCTGTGTGTTAATTTAATACACACATTTCAAACTCATTCCAAAAAACACAGTTTATTATAAATAGATAACTCTCTCCATGCTGCAACACAGCAAGGTATTCATTTTTGTGTCATTTTTCAAAGTTATTGCCTCAGATAATATTTGCAAAAAAGGTGATGTCAGTGGGCCATCTGCCAAATGTTTCAAATGACTTGTACTGAGAAGAAATGTATTGAGCATATAAACCACAAGGTTAAAAGGTCAAGCCTGTAAAGCTCTATATGTTGATTTATATATATTCTAGAAAACATTAAGAAGGTTGCATTTGTTTGGTCTGGAGCGGGGCCACTAATAAATGATCGGTGTCCCTTCTTTCTACTGAGTTATGGTGTGATTATAGCGTTCATCCGTGAGGGTCATGTTTTTTTAATGCTTTTCTTCGACGTCGCACATCGTACGTTGCGAAATTATGCTTAACCGGGAAAAACTCTCCTTCAGATCACTTTGAATCAAGAGTATATTTAATTTTGAAGAGCATATTTAATTTTTAAGTGCCACCATTTGCCACGTCTTACACAGTCATAGATGAATGAGCCAAGAATGAATATTGTCATAATAACCCAGTGATATACCGAGCCATTTACCATAACTATCATGCTACAACGTGGTGAGAATGGAGACTGTGGCCTCAGCTGGTGTTTAGAGGAGAGGACATGAGCAGCATTTGAAAACACCTGTGGGTTTAGCAAAAGAGATAAAACGAGAAGTACTATCTGTCAAAACAAGAGCCAGAAAAGCTCTCTAACTCTGTTTAAGCACTTTCTTGAACTCCCAGCCCTGTCAGCAACTGTCAATCGGTCTAAGAGACACAACAGCCTCAGGAAAATATTGGTTCATACATGCATATAGTGAAGCCAGACTTTTGACTTGCGGCATAAACACCGGTCCTCATTTTAACGTTTTCTGGCCAAGAACCACCTACTTAGATAGGAAGAGACCATTGTGAAGTGACCATCTACTGTTTTTTTTATTTAACTTTTAGTAGACTTATATAGAATTTTCGATTGGAATATTCTTTCCCTGCCAAAGACGCAATTTTCTGGCAATCCAGGTTTTGCCTGTTATATGGTTGGGGGTGCTATTACGCACCTTCTGACAGAGTAAATCTTTGGATCAAAACACAGGCGAAAAAGAAGCAGACAAAAACACGATAGAATCATTGCCTATGCACATGTAAAATAACGTGATCATCAAACATTAAACGGCATATGAATCAACACTGCCTAACGTTACTGAATGAAATGTCAACCCAGGAAGAGCTATATGACTGTTTGGGGGTATTCATGGACTCGATTTATTCCATCTATGTTTCGATCATCTTTCTGAATCCTATTCGGACCTAGACTATTTTCTCAGCTTTTTGTTTAAAATTGTGTTTTTTTTATGGAACTCACCCACATTCAAGTGTTGATATAAAAGAATACATGAAGCGAGAATGAAATTGTTTTGTAAAACCTGGGCTCTGTTCTTTCTTTCGATGTATTGCATTATTATGTAAGAGTTAAGTACAATGGATTAAGGTGCAGTCACATTTATCTTTATTCAGGGAAGTTTCACATCCATGCGGAATTGGTATTGCGTGTGACGGCGACAGATTTTCGCATGCAGATTTTGTACCATGTTCAAGTTAGTCACATGATTTTTTTTCTGTTTACTAATAGAAAACTGCTTGGCTTGAAAGTGAATAGTTGCGAGCGGAAATTCATGCATCACTTTACTTACAATGGAAAGCGGACCTTTTTGCTAATGAAATTTTGCTACTTTTACAAATAATTTTTACAATATTAATTTGTAATATTAAAATTCTTATATAATTCTTATAGTTATTAATTTTATTATATAACTTAAAAAACAACTGGAGCATACAGTTCTGCTTATCTATTTAACATGCATCTAAGTGCATTCAATTCTGAATGTTTCAAAAGATTTAGTGCTACCAACTCAGAAAAGTTTTTGCAGAGTGAGTGAGTGAGTGAGTGACTTACTCTAAACCTAAGTTGCACAAACTAATCTGATTGGAACTGTTGATTTCAGTTAACACTCTACACACATCATTTTGGTGTGCAATATGCATCCAGACTAAATACAAAGACATACACAAACAAAGATTAGAAACATGAAAGTTTCATGGACATTATTTATCAGATTGATATCAAAACGATTTCATGTCCATGATAAATCACCAAAGATAACTTGCAGGTGCTGCTCTACAATCAAAGCACAGATGAGAAACAGTATTAGGACCTCTCATTGTGCTGCTCTTTCTTTATTGAACATCTATAGGTTGTCTCTATTATAAACGACAGCCACATTTGTCATTCCGGCAGGCCACTGGTCCTCTCACTCAGATACTTCCTGACTTATGTCAGAAGAATAGCTGATTTAATGACTTCCGATAGAAGAGGGGTTTGTGTTCGGCTCTCAGCTTTGTAATGCTCTAAAGCTAAAGTGCGACCTGCTTATTTACGATGTTGGATGCCCCAAGATGCAGTCCCTATATGCCCTCTTTTCTGTTTTCATGGTATTGATTTCTTCCCCCAGTATCCATCATATCAATCCTTTCACTCTGCAAAGAGACTACAGATCCTTAGACATGGTGCCGTAAGTGGGGACGCTGAGACCTGTTCCCATGACCACTTGGATGCTTGATTCATGGCTTCTGGTGGCCATGATGGATGGGTTAGCCATCACTGGTAATTCAGTTAGTATCTTCTGGCCTGTAAGTAAGTGGGGGGGGACGTGTGGCATAGTAGATTCCCAGTGTCCATTTGTGTCAGGTTGTGATTTCATGTCCTGCACTGACAGCCTTTGACCTCCACTCCGTAAGTTTGTGCTTGGCTTGTTTTTATATCAGCTCTCTGTCGAGGTCTTTATGTGGTGTTTGGCAGTAAAGCGATAATTGTTTTTTTTTCTTCTTCTTTTAAAAATGGACACCAGGCTGCTTTATGGTCATGGAAAGTCACTGCAGTCCTCCCCAATCCTTTTAAAAATGATTTATCTGAGATTGATTCATGGAGGATGTAAACAGTATGAACCTTTAAAGTGTTCTAGGAGAAGATGGTATAGCTGAAATCTGTTTGCTAGCATTTGTGTCCGATGAAATTGTAATGTTTATGGCTCAATGTCTTGATTTTTATTTATTTGTCTAATGATTTATAAAAAAAATTTAAAAAAAACATACATACAATGACTTGAATGCATATTTTAATATTGGATCAAGATAGTATTTTTGATTTGTTTTTGTTTTTTCTAAGCTTAAAAGTGCCATGGTTAGGGTTAGATAGTCCTGAAAAAAGTGTCATAAAAAAAAGGATACATTTTTTGAGACAATTCGCAAAGCAGTTAAAGGGCACCTATTATGCAAAATTCACTTTTACATGGTGTTTGAAGATAAATGTGTGTTGGCAGTGTGTGAGCAAAACCACCCTAGAATGATAAAAATCCACCCAGTGTTTTTTTTTTTTTTTACAATCTCAATAAATCATAAGCACTGTCTCAGAACGAGCTGTTCTAAGATTCGGCTCAATGTGACGTAGAATTGAGCAAGCCCCACCGACGTGGTTTGATTGACACTGTGGTTTTGGCATAGATCCCGCCCTCGGTGATCTGTACACCAGCCTCCATTGTTTCAACGACAGCCGGTGTTCGGACGATTTGTGCTGCCGTGTCAAAAATGTCTCCTAAGAAACATAACTCTTCTGTTGTGGGATGTAATAATGTTCATAGTAGTTTTCACTTACTTCCGACATCAGAGATTTTATTTAGGAAGGAAAGGCGCCACTTAAACTTCCAAAATATGTTTATGTTTGCGCGAATCATTTTCTGACAGACTGTTTTGTGAACGAGGGTCAATTCAAAGCAGGTCTTGCTTCAAAGTTAATCCACAAGTGTGGATCGTTGCCTACTGTTCGCGATCCAACATCACCTCCAGTAGAAGTAAGTGTATTTTATGATTTTTGAGCAAATAGTCATTTCAGTCGATGTCAGCAAATAGTCATTTCAGTCGATGTCAGCCAATTCAACAACAAGTGCGTCTAAAGTTGTTGTCGTCGTCGTAGGATGTCTGTGTAATAATTTAAACCTTGTTTATATAGTGTGTAATCACACGTTTATAAATATTTTTTTAAAGATATTGTATTAAAAACTGTGCATGTTTTCTGTAAAGACAAGACATCAAAATTGCTGTTTCATCCGTCTTGTAACCTTCGATACAACAAATAGCGTCAGACAGTTTTATGTCACGTATTATTTTTTGCAATAATTACAAATGTAAATAAATGAATATCTGTTCTATCTCCCTGCAGCATATATTTTCTTGTTCTGTAGCCATCTTCTCACATTTGCCACATAAGCACCTGTACGACAAGTAATGTAAACATGACGCAACAGGTCCCTCGCATAAATGTAATTTCGTTTGTACGTAGCAAACGTTATCACAGTATTTGTGTTTGTGGTTTCAAAAAATTTCGCCAACGTTATCACAGTTTGTGTGTGTGTGTTGCACATCCATAATTGCAAAGGGGACGCGATTACAACTCTATAAGTACATAAATGTATCAAATAACCATTCCGAGACGTCCTGGTCCATTCTCATTTGTGTTTTTTCTGCCGGAGTCTCTTCATCATCTGGGTCTGATTCTGGTTCAAACATGTACGGCTGAATGCCATACAAAACAGCGGGTCTCGTCTCTCACTCTCAGCCATTCTGCTTCTACCGACTGTTTATTGCCATAGGTATGCAAGTTACGCCCTCATCCAAAGGCTGGGCGGGGATATGCAGCTCATTTACATTTAAGGTGGTACACACCAAAACAGCTCTTTTTAAAACAGGCCCCAAAAATGACATTTTCAAATGGTTATAATAAATTAACTGTGGGGTATTTTGTACTGAAACTTCACAAATACATTGTGGGGACACCCGAGACCAATATAACATCTTGTAAAAAGGGGCATAATAGGTGCCCTTTAAGCAAATTTTTGTCTGCCAAATGAAGAAGTGCAACCAACGTAAAGAAACAATTATAAAAAAGCATAAAATAGTAAATGAAATCATAGAGATGACCCCTGCAACGTTTTATCTTATAAAAATATTTTAATAAATGTTCGCTTGTGTATCCTCGCAGGGTACAAGGAAAATGTCAATTATTTGTACTTGTTTTTGCATGACATTTTTTGAGTCATTAAAAACTTTCCTGAAAATTGTATAAATGTTTTTCTAAATAATATGAACCAACATGAATAGAGTATTTCAAAGAAACTGGCACATGTGTTTTAAATTAGACTTTTTGAAGATTTATCTTATTTTATTTCCCAATACGAGACAACACACTTATGTGCCGTTGACCCGTAGCTGGTTGTACTCAAAGTCTCATGGTTATGATTAAAATACTGAGAAAATCGCTGCTTATAATTAAAGAGTCGTTGAAACTGACAAAAACATTTGTGTTTACAACAGCCATGCAGTGGACTCCAGTGACGAACTTACGACATGATGATGAATATGATGAAAAAGGCAATGACAATCGCCCACTGTCCTGCCGCAGAGACCTCATGATCTGCATTTGTGTCCATGGCACCATGCTAATCTCTTCATTAAGTTTATGGCCGGTCAGCCAACATAACTCTTCACTGCGGCAAGCCTTTGTTGTACGAACTCTGTAGTATGTTTACCAGTCGCCCTTGTCCTGGGGGCACTGCCAGAGTGTGTAGGAGACAACAGAGGACAGTGTGTGCTTGTAAATAACACCATTCTCTCAGCATGCCTGCGTGACCGTCTTACTATATGACCACCCCCACCACACCTCAAAACATTAGCAGAGGATCCCTCTATGCCCAAGGACTCGTATCCTCTGTGAACCGAGTGCACTGGGAGCTCCCTGTCTTCTCAAAGAGAGTCTGTTAGTCTCCCTCAGCTTGTGTACAACCAGCACACAACTCGAGTTTTGTTTCTCGTGTAAATTTTGTTCTTTAGCTCTGTCTGTGAACAAGCCCCGGCTGTGTGTGGTGTAGTGAAGAGAATGGCCTGGTGACGGAATAGAAAGAAAGAGCAGACTGTGATGCGCTCAGTCTTTGTGTGGACTTCTGCATTCATGGGCCCATGTGACTCCTACAGCAGGGCCTTTGGTTTGGCCCGGCACAACACCAGTGCATTGTAAATACCCAAATGTGTTTGGAAGCTAATCGTTAAGCTTATTTTCATTCTGGGCCATCATGCAGTAGACTTTGCCATAGTAAATCTGGCAAGATGCTGACTTGTTTTGAGCTCTAAGACTACGACAGTCCTGACTCACTTGGTGGCCTTGGTTAGACACACATTTTATAGATAGATAGATAGATAGATAGATAGATAGATAGATATATAGATAGATAGATAGATAGATAGATAGATAGATAGATATGTTTCATTATTGATTTCTACACTGTTATTGAGCTGAATCAACGTTAAACTGACGACACTGTTGTCTTCTGTAGAGCTGCTTATAGCTGAATTGAACTCATTTGATAATTGATGTACTTTACACACTTATTGAACTGAACTGGATCAACACTTAATTGATTTGAGCTGAATAATGACTCTATTGTCTTTTTTAGAGCTGCTTTACAGCAGAATTTTTTATTTGTCTCATATTTGAAAAAGTTTGAAATAAGTTCCCATACTTGAAAAAGCCACTTTCGCACACAATCCTGGTAAATTACCATAAAATTATCAGAACAACTTTTCCAGTAAATACATAAATGTGCTGTTCACACAAGCAACAGCATTCTGTCTTTCTACCGGTAAGATACCCTTCACACATTATTACCAAAAAAAAGCTCAGCCCACTGAGCTATATAATTGTCCCAAAGCAGACAGGTTCTGACCTTGTATCTGCTCTGGGGTTGTGCCGAATTCTGACCCTGTCAGATTATTACTCCCAACCCCCTGACTGAGTCCCCAGTATAGGTAGGTTTTGGATTAGGTGTGTGGGATGGGGTTAGAAGTAGGCAACCAGGTAGCAGCCTCAACAAGGGGGGTAATACATTAAACGAGTTAATCCTGTTCTTTGTTCACACACAGCTTAATACTTGTAATTTACTGGTATTGTTACAACTTCTCATACCAGGAAATTGCCATTTTAACTACAGTGTAAAACAGTGTAAGACTAATTTACCTGTATTTTTGAAAAGGTCCTGTCCTGTTTATACGTAATCTCTTTACAATAATTTA
Organism: Siphateles boraxobius; assembly: GCF_051911475.1. Lineage (NCBI taxonomy): Eukaryota > Metazoa > Chordata > Actinopteri > Cypriniformes > Leuciscidae > Siphateles > Siphateles boraxobius. Next base: position 11,866,366 of record NW_027508975.1, read on the forward strand.
CTGGTAATTTACAAGTAAAAACTGCATGTGTAAAAGGGGCTATAGATTCTGATGTTTTCCTGTTTATTACTGTGAAGTTACTTTGAAACAATCTGGATTGTATTAAGTGCTATAAAAAATACTAGACGACTGGATCTGTATGAATTTGTAATCTTTGTTAGTCTTGCACATGCATTTTTAATTAACATGCAAGGCAACCTGGGTTTAAATCCTGACTTTTTTAAGCTTTTATTTTAAACCAAGCAAAATTGCAGCGGGTTTTACAGCCAGTGAGCAGCATTTACATTCATAATAACTTATTTTGTGTTTGATACGTAAAACTGTTTTAGCGACATGATGGTGCGTAGAATTTTTTTTAGGAAAGTGCAACTTAATAAAAGTAACCAAATGCACAATTCACTTGTAAGTGCAAAAAAAAAAATGTAAACCATAAACATGCAACTTAATTAGATGCTTTTTTGCATCCAAAATTCATTTAGCAATCTGGTAAATTAATTGGACAAATTCATTTGGAAAATTCAAAATTCAATGTGGAAACATTCATTTAGCAATGTGGATGATGCTTCTAATACTGCAGTGCTTAGTTTTTTCTCTATTTTCGAGAACTCAGATAAGTACTCGAGCTTTATGTATCTCAACTTGTAATACAATAAAAAGTGATGAAATCAAACAGCACAAAAGAGGGACCGGGCCGTCTCGACTTGCCTGCAGCAAATATGCAGTAGCAGATTTGGGATCTGGCTTTGTTCTGCCGGCTTCTTTGTCTGGCTCGCTCTGCGTGTTGTCTGAGGGCTAACGCTGCTTTAAAACAGAAGTCCTACTGGGCTCCAATTAAGACCAGGAGAAGAATTAATGAACAAGTCCTCCAAGTCAGCCTCAGCTCTCAACTGCTCTATTTATCAGACTGCTCAGGGGGACACATGGTCTCAATTCAAACCCACAATTTCTGTCTACACTAAATTAAATATGTGTAATTTATGTTTTTATAAACATAGATGACCTTGCCATCAGCTATAGAAGTTCTAGTCATTTGAATCTTTCTCATTTTTACCCCTCCTCTCTTCATTATATTGCATTTCATTTCCCAGCATGCCCATAAGCCATGTTCAGGTTTCTCTGCTGACTATAAAAATGGATGGTTGGAGGGCAATTGGGAGAAGAGGGATGTTCCGTAGAAACACATGCTGTTCAAAGAATTTTCCAGTCAATAGGTGCAATAGACTTCGGTGTTATTTTTTCTCCCTGAACTGTAAATGAACAGCTTTTTCCCCCCCAGTTTTTTTTCCAGTGTGACATGCACCAATTTGTATAGACAAGTTCTTTTGGGTAAAATCTTGAAGGTAGAGATGAAATTGAAAGTAAATGAAGATTTATGTATGTGATGATACTTCATCATCTTCCTTTGGAAGCAATACATTGCTTTTAGATGCTCTATGCTTGCTTGAAATTAATCTTGGGACTTGCATTGATCTTTCGAAATACCAAGATGAATTATTGCATGTTTCAGAAAATCCCAATTATTATTATTATTATTATGAATATTCAAGTATTTTTTTCTTCTTGAAGCTAAAGATGCAAATACTAGTATGGGGTGTGCGTGTTATCTTGCATATGCGGTGTTGTGGTCCGGATGCATTTATACCTGTCCTCCTGTGTGCGAGCAAACATTATTTAATGTCACTAACTCATGCCCTTTACCTTTCAGGTTTCAGCATCCAGACAAATTTTCCATCAATTAACATACGCATATTGTTGCGTAAAGAGAAGCAAGCGGCCCAGAGCACTCCAACCAGAGATGGCATAACGGAGAGACCCTGATGAAGACAGATCCTATCGTTAACTTTGCACTCAAAGAGGGCCCCATGGGGAACCGTGTAAATGCTACTAGCCTTTTCTCCTAATGTTGGTGTCTATGTTATGTATTGTTTGCCATTTTGAAAAATATGCAACTGTGTCTTTTTCCATTTTTTACATCTCTGCATGAGGTACCACCAGCACTATGCATGACTGCAACACTAAGAACATACTCAGTCATGTATGATGATAATCACTACCTGAGACTTTTTGTTATATTCATGTCTGTCAGTTATAGATGTGTGACTAAGCTTAGTTGAGCTTTTTCTATTTTTCAACACAATGAGCTAATGCTATTGTGCAACAAATTTACTCGCAAAAAAAGCTGTGATATTGTTAATGAGCATTTGCATGGCATGTGAAATAGCATCACTAATTATTTTTGGCAAATTAGCTATTTCTTAAATACTTTTCTCGTTATTTCTCTTACGCTATATATTTTATTTAAGTGTAAATGTGGTAGGGTACACCAGGTCCAACATTTTACAATAAAAAAAAAAGTAAAATACTTGAGGCACCACTTGAGGAGTCAGTGTTTTTTAACAAATCAGTTGATTGAATGATTCAATGGCTTGTTTACAAAGACAATTGCTGAATTCTGAACCACATACTACATACTACGGCAGGAATAGTAAGAGTGGTGTGCAGTTCAGAATTCGGCAAATCTCTTGTCTCGTTAAGTTGAAGGGGACGTGTAGCCAAGTATGGTGTCCCATATAGAAGTCGTGCCCTGCATTTCACCATAGACCGTAAAAGAAATGGACACAGCGACCCCCTTGATTTCAACGGAGAAAACTGACGCCCGATTATACAGTAGCACTCACTTCCTGATGGCTGAGCGACTGCGCAGGCTCAAACTGAGCTTGATGACAGTCTGACTGTTGTAAATCTTCTAGTAGCTGTGCCAATCAAACCTGAATCGCTTAATTCCTCAAAAACGTTGTTGAAATATTTTGTCCTGTTGCTTTTATTGACTCTCTATCTATGGGCTTCTCCCTTGACTTTATGCCTCTATGTCCCCAGATTGCCTCATAGACAGTAAAAGATTGCCTGTGAGCTTCTTCTCCTGTCTATATGGTAATTTCTCTATTGTGCACCAGAAAGTCGCGTGGTTATGACGCAATCGTTAGCCTATTTTTACAAAAACAGCTTCTAAGGGGCCATAACGTAAGATACAAAGTAATGGAGTCTTTTATACATTGTCGTGTTTCTTTAGAAATAAATAATGGACAAATGAAGTCTTTGAATGCCTCAGATGTAAAGTTATTCGCTGTCAAAGTGACGCCAAAATGAATGGGAGTCAATGGGATGCTAACAGCAAGTTCTGCTACAATGGCGGCTCCCACAAGGCTTCAGTTTCCGGCTGATGGATTACCCTCTTGCATTTCACCCATCCAAGTGCACACATACAGCAGTGAGTATTGAACACACATCATGAACACACACTCAGAGAAGTGGGCAGCCATTATTGTTGTGGCTCCCGGGGAGCGATTGGCGGTCAAAGGCACCTCAGTTGTGGTAAGTTGCGGAAGAGAGCGATGACCTTCGGTTTACAAGTCCAACTCTCTAACCATTAGGCCACAACTGCTCATGAATGATTAATCAGTTGAGTGAATGATTCTGTGACTAATTCAGACAATCACTTATTTTGCTTAGTGAATGAATCAGTGATTTGTTTAAAAATTGGTTCTCAAATTGGTTGAGTGATTCCTAAATATAAGTCTATCAATGCTTTTGAATGAATCATTTGGGTGAATGATTCAGTTAATCACTCATAACGACAGTGTCTGAATTTAGAATAGAATGCTACCATGCTAATCTATGCACAATATATTTGTATTGCAGAAATGAGTAAAATGCGTTCCAAATTCATCTAGTTACTTGTTTCATGTGACTCTCTCACTTGTCGCCACCTACTGGCATGGCAAAGTAACCTGCAGAACGAGTCACGGAAAATTCAGTTTCAATAATGCATAGACTGACAGTTTGTAAGGAACACAGACACACACACACACAAACTGAAAAATATTTTACAAAGGCATATTAACCATTATATAATTGGGTCTTAATGTTGTGATATGGTCAGCACCTGCAGCCCCAAACAGTATCCTGTATGCCAATAGCCCAAACCCTGCCTAGTAATCCTTGAAACTACACCAATCACTGATGTTTGTGTCAAGCTGTCAGATTTCCCAGCCGTACAGGAGGAGAAACACAAGGAAGAAAGAAACTATCTCTCGCCTCTCATGAAAAGAAAGCTAGTGTTTTGTTTGTTTGCTGTTTTGTGTTCAATCAATACTGCCGCTATTTCTTTACAAGGCTGTCAGCACTCCGTCAATAGCAGATACCTAATATTCTGATTTCATTACCTCCCCCTGTGCTGGGCCTCCAAAGATGGACTGCTTGATATTGAAAAACAAAGCTCACAATGCTCCTCGTTCATATTGGGACAGCGGTTGGAGGCTGTTCTTAGCTCTAGAAAAAAAAGGAACAAAAAACTAGGTGCCCTTTTTATAAGCTCCGAGTCGCAGAGAGAGAAAGATGAGGTAATGCCGAGTGAGAAAAGCAGCTGATAAAGAGCTTCTCTCTCCTCCTCCTCCTCTGCGTTCTGTCTTTTTCACCCTCACCCTCTGTCTCTTTCACTCCCCTCTATCTCCAGGGCACAGGCACAGGTATAAAAGAATCAGAAATTGTTTTTGGCCCGGGCCCAAGTAAGCCAATCACTGTCTAACCGGAGTGATCTCATTCCTATTAAGACCATTTGTTCCATTCTAAATCCAATATCTGTACTGTCAGTAATAATGCAATTTCAGAGGAGGGGGCGCAGGCGATGTGACTATGGTGATTTTACCAATGTAAGCCTGGAAGCAATGCATTGTGGGCTGTATTCAAATTTATACGTAAATGCTAGAATAGATATGACTGAAAGAGGTGACCTGAGAAATCACACCTCTGTAACAGCCCTTGGTTCTGAAATGAAGGGCTGTTCAATGTCGGTTCAATCTGAAATGGAACCGATCAGAGAGAACTCACTGCCTGTCATGTTTGGATTTGATGAAAGTGGGTGTGCTGTCTTGTCTATAGAAAATGGTATTTTGCAATGCCAAGATGAGGTGTTTAAAATCATTGGGGGTGGTTTAATTGCAGGGGGCAATATTTGGCTAGTTAGCCTAGCAATTTGCTCCTGGATAAAGGCAAATATTATGATATAACTTGAATAATATTGAAATTGACTTTCAAAATTAAAATGCATATAGGCTAATACACATATACAAAACAGATATTACAATAAGTATAATGAAACCTATAACTGAAATGTATAATCATGCAAAAGCTATGTTAGCATTCCAATTCTTTCCAAAAATCAGTTGCTCTGCAAACTTTTATTCAAAATATGAGGCTATTCTCAGGTGTATGGAAGCTGGTTTCCGCCACAGAATATAACACGCAATTCTAACTTTATATAAAGAAAAGTCCGAAAAAAAGTTTATTACAGTGACAGTTTATAAAAGACTTTGTTATACTCAATTTTGAGCTTGTATCATGCAATTCTGTCTTTATAATGCACAATTGAAAAAAATGCAGTCTTTTTTCCCCTCAGAATTTAACTTTATAACTGGCAATTGCAAGTTTATATCTCATTTCTGAGAAAAGAAGTCAGATTTGCAAGATATAAAGTCAGAATTGCAAGATATACATTCACAGTTCTGAATTTATAACACGCAATGGCAACTTTCTCGCAATAGCGAGTTTATATCTTGCAGTGGTGAGATAAAAACTCGCAATTATGTTTTAAAATGTTTTTGTTTGTTTTTTTATGGCGTAAAATCAGCTTCCATACAAGTGGCCATCAATTTAGAAAACTGATTTTTGCTAGGATGTTTCGATATGATTGACTCAAAACAACTGTTTCTGGAATTCATTACGCATCATCCAAAGCTGAACGCTAATGCTAACAGCTAGCTTTCTCCACTTGGGAGACATGGGAGATATCAAAATGTTATCTGCACTGAAAATAGATGTTAGCTGTCTTATTTGAGTTAAATATGATCCTCATGAACCAGCCTGACTGAACTACCACCCAGAGTATGAATATTTCATTCTATCTGTCACTCAATACAGCAAACCCCTGTTGTTGCATCAACATTTTGCTTTAATATCTCTTCATATTCTTGACATTTATTCAACTCATATTGCTGTCTGTGCAGAAATGTAACTGCAGGTATCTCCCATGGTGCCGTGTTAATTGTGAGTAGCTGGCTCATATCTACGAAAGTGATCAATAGTGATTTCCCAGAGTACCTAGTAAATCATGGGAAAAGTCAAACAAACATGTGTGTAAACAAACTCAGCAGTACTCAACTCCAACACAGCACATGTGAATTGGCCTGTCTATCTCTGAGGACCCGTTCAGAAATAATGCTTTTATTGGGAGAAATTTTGCCTCCATGCAGACTCTGTTCGTGAACTAGGAAGTGCTACATTTTGATTACCCGCCTGTTTTCGTAACATACAGTCTTTTGTAATTTGATCTAAAAATGCATTCCCTCAGCATTTGTACTGTTGAGAAATGATTGGTAGCTTATGGTGTTAGTATGAAGTGATGCTGGCTTGTGTCTTGGGACTTTAGAGTGTGGTACTCATCCCACACTAGCCTTGAGCGGCTCTTTAATGCTGCTGTTGCTGCTCAATGACTCACTTTTCTCTAAAAACTGCAGTTAACAAGTTTTCATCTGAAGATTGTTTGTTTTTGTAAAAAAGTTGACATACCTCTATGTTGGGTGGTGACCAATCAATTATAATTAACCTTGTCTTGCTCACCGAAGTCTTACATATTTGTCATTAGCAAGAAAAGTATCTACAGCTATAGACTAAGTTTCAATAAAGGAATTCAATAAAGGAAAAATGTATTTTCAACCAAATGTGTATTTACTCTCCCGCCTCGTTCCACTTGTGTATTCATTTATTATTTGTAAATTATATATATACACACCCAGGTGAAAAGGACATACTATTAAATGTATTAAAAATGCGCTTGAAATTCAATAAGTATGATCATGCATTTGTATTCCCAATATGCTTGTTTGAAGTGCATTAAAAATATATTGTAAAAAAGTATACTAGAAATATATATTTGTAATATATTAAATATGCTTAGTTATTCTTTTAAGAAATATGCTAAAACACAAGCATTAAGAGAAATTTTAGTGTGTTTAAAGAAAACTTACTTATTTCACTCTTACTTAAAGGAGAACTCCGGCTCAAAATGAACCTGGGGTGTAATAACACATTGGTACCGAGTCGACTGTTCTCTGGGATTTGTTTTCATGATAATCGAGTGTAAAGAGTTTTATCTCTAAAAACTGTTTAGCTTATAACGCTAGTATATAGGGCAAATAATAAGTAAAAATAGATCGCTGGTTAATGCCACTAACAAGGCTCAAAATAGCCCCACACTAACACGGTGGCTTAATGAGGGTCTCTACATACAAACCGAAGCACTGAGAACTTTGTAAGTGTACAGACAGTTTAATAATAATATACTTTATAAAGACAGTACCATCGCGGAGTCATCTTTGGAAACAGTCTCGACCAGTCGAACCACGAACGCCGTGCTACGAGCTGAACTGTGACTTGGAATCTCACAGTTCAGCTCACTTAGCATTGCGTTAGTGGTTCGACTGGTCGAGGCTGTTTCCCAAAGATGGTTCCTGCCTGTATACGCGATGGTACTGTCTTTATAAAGTATATTATTATTAAACTGTCTGTACACTTACAAAGTTCTCAGTGCTTCGGTTTGTATGTAGAGACCCTCATTAAGCTACCGTGTTAGTGTGGGGCTATTTTGAGCCTTGTTAGTGGTATTAACTAGCGATCTATTTTTACTTATTATATGCCCCATATACTAGCGTTATAAGCATAACAGTTTTTAGAGATAAAACTCTTTACACTCGATTATCATGAAAACAAATCCCAGAGAACAGTCGACTCGGTACCAATGTGTTATTACACCCCAGGTTCTTTTTGCGCCGGAGTTCTCCTTTAAAGTATATGCTATGTGTACTTTGTGTAGAATATATATATATATATATATATATATATATATATATATATATATATATATATATATATATATATACATATATACATACAGGTACCTTCTTTGAAATACACTATTATATTAAATTATATTAATTACATTTTCATATAATATATAGATATTTAAACTTTAATATTTCATATAATCATGATCTGACTTCTTCACTTTTTAAACACAGACATATAAGGCATTTGATTAAAAATGACTTGAGCAGTGAAATCGTGTGGTGGAGGTACAACTGGTTATGCTATTTCTGTTGGTATTACTTTGCAAAACTCAGCTCCATGCAAACAATTCTTTATTCATAGCCACAGTACACCCTTTCCATCTTCCATTTTGGGATACTAAAAGTAACGAGATTTATCTTTTTAGCTCATTTAATGAGATTTGGGGACTAAATATAATCAACTCTAATAAAGCAAGTCAGTCTTGATGAAGGGAAAAGGCTATTTTTGAAATGTGGCTCTTGGAAAGAAAAGACATTTGTCCACTTGGCTCCTCGACTGGCTCCTGAAGGGGTTGAATAGCTCTGGTATAGAGAATAGCGATGTTCAGAACAGTAATAAGCTGAATGGTTTGCACACAATGAATCATAGGTGGTGTAAATGGCTCGACTGGTTCGCTGAATATATTGTCATAGCAGAGCGAGGACTGCTGCTTCATAAAAGCCATTGATGCTGGCTAAAGTCTTTATAGTCATCTTTTACGAAACAAGGCTTGGCTGGACAAGGGTCATCTCGAGTGAATTAGAAGGCCAGGCTTGATTTATCTGCTGCCATGGACAGCCACTCTCATGTGTGTTTGGCTGCTAATTAGTGCCGGCCCTACTCTGGAGTGTCACCTCAGCAGACCCACACAAATGGACAGTGCTTCATCTTGCCCAGAAAAGAAGGGGTTGCCACAAAGAGGGTCTTAAATTACTGCTGTCACTTTAAACACAGGGTCGCCTGGGGCCTGCTGCATGCTGGGATACCTTCAGGAGGGCTCTCTTTGTCTGAGGGGGGAAGGCTGGTCACAACAAACAGCAGTTCCTTCACGCTGGCTGCTTTGAATTCCCCTCTCTCGACCTCCCGTACGGACCCGGCTTGAGGCGCAGCACGCTTAGGAGTAATTCAGGCTCCCTCCGAGTGGATCACCATGCTGTAATCCATAAATGCATGAATGTCCGAAATGAAAGAGATGGTGACGCTGTAAAGAATACGGTATAAAGGAAGAGAGGGATGCAGGAAGGAAGAGATAAATAAAATGGCAAACCTCACTTGTATGGCCCCAGTGTGAGGCCATGACTGAAAGGCCGACCGAAAAGCTGCCTGAGGAAAAGGATACAAAAAGGAGGGAGAAACAGTTCTAGATGTCTTTCTTTTTCTAGTTGCACTTTTGGTTGTCCCTCAGTGTCAGTATCTGTTCTCTTCTCAACGCTGCATATGCCGACCAAGAGCAAGAGGTGAAGTTCAAGAAGTTCGGTTTTTACATTTCAATGAGGCTTATAGTCTTCCTTGAGTGTGATACCTGACATTCCGGTGGTCAGCGTCCCCTGCATGCTCCTGCAGGTGGTGATTAGGTGAAAGAAAAGAGTTTTAAGTCTTCCCTCACCTTTTCTTACATCTTTTGAAGCTGTATTCATTCTGATAAATCTCAGAAGCGGCTCCCTTAACTCGCACCGCAGCTCCAGATAATGTAGTGTCTCTGTAATTGGTCTTGAAGTTCCCAGGATCTTGCTCTCTCACTTTTAACAACGATAATGACTCTATAGCATCTGGTAAGGTTTTGAATCATTAAGATTCCCCTTTAATCTTCTGTCTACGTGCTGAATGTTTAAGGTGTATGAAGAAGGTGTGCTTTATTGTGAGAATATACTCCTTGTGGTGCTGCTCGCAGTTCATCTCGAGTTCACTGTCAAACCTGTTTCTATCATCACTTCTCTTCTCCAGAGGTTTCTCATGTTGCGGAGGAGTTTTAACTTTGGATTCTCATCCTTTAAAATCTATACTGAAGTGTCATTAATCACTGGGATTTTGAATAATACACTTTGGCTACTTCCTATGTTAGTCCCTGTTTTGTGCCTGTTTTGTACCACGTTAGTCAAGAAATTGTACCAGTTTCCAGAGTTGAGCAAGCAACTTGGCAAAGTAGAAAAACTAAACTAAACTCGGCAGTCTAACTTGTGATGTCAACTTTTGACCGCTAGTTTGGCTGATTCAATGAAAGAAAGAGTAATTTATCCAGGCAAACCTATTCTCTCTCCGAAAAATGAGAATGAAATGTCACTTTTCAGATGTTAAAGCAGGGTTCTTCAACTTTTTTCCTATCCAACTCAAATCAAACTCACCTCCCTGTCATTTTCTAGTAATCCTGAAGACTTTGATTATCTTGTTCACCTGTTTGATTAGGTTTGGAGCTAAACTCTGCAGGACAGTAGTCCTCCAGGACCAGATATGAAGGGTCCAGTCCAGGGACCCTTTTTGTCCTTATGAAATCTACTGTATGTTGGGGTTTGGTTTTTAATTTCAAAAGCCACAATTGTTTACATTTCACTATTTAGACATTTCAAGCACCAACCCCTAATCCTAAACCTGACCATTTCTTATTATAAAACATGGCACATTCAAGTAGAGTCTCAATACTTTATCCAAAAATTAAAAATATTCCAAGACCAAATGATTGAATTTTGTGAGTAACAGACCAAAAATGGATCACCGTCTCCATCCGGCATAACTGCTGGAGAAAGAAGCATTACAATATATACCGTACATACACACATACTGTATGCTTCACAAATAAAAATCAAGATCAATGCTACCTCCGTATTAAGAAATTTACATTAATCTAATAACTTTGCTACTAGTGACATTTCTGCTTAATACTGCTAACTTAAGGTTTTTTTTAGATGTATATTTTATGATATTTTATTGCAAGTTCTGGGAGCTGACTCTACAGTTGAATGTAAATTCATCAGCATTTTCATTAGTGAAAGAGCCTATTCTCCAAGGCCATTTTGCTATAAAGAGCATTTGTTCTGTGCTCTGTATGTAACCCAAGCCACTAACACTCCTCGGAAGTCTGAGATACTGGCCCTCTTCCCCTGCAGTGTACAGTAAATACCATGTTTAGCACATTAGCGCAGCTATACCTGCCCTCATTGCTGGCAGATGTCTGAGTGGAATGCAGATAATGAGGAGGAAATGTGGGATTGTCGAGTGGCTGATAATGCTCTTGGGAGGGGGACACGGTTAGGGAAACCAGATCCAGTCCCGGAGACGGACAGCCGATGATGTGAGTTCTGCAACCTAGCAGAGTGTGCAGCATGTGGGATGATATAGTATACGCTCTACCCAACAAAAGAGAGGCTTCACACTGTTCTGAGTAGCATAAGGGCACATCTGCCTGAAGGAGAGGCAATTCTAGGAGGAATTAATTGACTTTCTACATCTGATATGTGAGCAGTTCACACATCACATTCCGAAATGCTTTGAGACTGAATTATTCACTCCTTTTCTGTAAAAAAAAAGAAAGAAGTTTAGTTAGTTTGCAGAGTTGGTTTGAATACAGTAATGATTAATCTCATGAACCAGGGCTTGTTGGTATGATCTTGTGTGCCTTGTGACAATAGAAATGTGTCAACCGGTAGAATTTTTGCCATACTGTCATACCAACCCTTGTTAAAAAAAATAATAATATACTTAATTAAAAACTGGATATAATGTTTCCTTACACTTAATTGTATGTTAATTGCTATTAAATTGAATCTATATTTGTCATCTTTATTTATCATTTCATAATTATGTTGTCTTTTGAAATATGATTAAGTGTAGCCTACTGTCAAATATACTGACAAGCATTTGTGGTAAACTAAATGTTAATGTTTTTTCTACTAAAAACATGTTTAAATATGTTTTTAATTACACATTTTAATGAGTAAGTTAAGAACTAAATGTAATTTAGAGTAACACACTACAGTTAAAATGTTACATGTACTTTAGTATGTTAGTCAAATCAAAATAAGTGTACTTTTTTAAAGCAGTTTTTTTTATTTAAAATAATAATTTAAAGTTATTCAACTACACCTGTATGGTACACTTAAGTGGCCTTTATTTTGTAAATATTATATGATACGCAAGTAGTTTTAAAAAAATATACTTTTAAGATTTTAAGGTCACCATGTTCACATTTAATACAATTAAGCTCACTTCTTTTTCACAAGTGACAATAGATATATATTTTAATTTTTCAGTGAAAAAAAAAAGTGAAACGAATTTCCCATATAATCAACTATATCATGGTATTTACAGTTACAGTGATATAAGATTTTGTTTCTTTCCACTGACTCCTAATGTGACCAAATAAGGGAACAAATTTAGCACCATATCAATTTTTTTTTTCTGCAGCCACTGTTGCTTTATGCCCAAAATAAGAGCAGGGAATGTGTGTTGTAAAAGAAAGCCAGAAAAGATTCCTCATTCATGTATTTTATTTTCTGTTGGGACTTTCAGAAAGTGTGTTTCACAGCTCACTGTTGCCCCCTATAGAGACTAGAGCGACACTTCCTCCTCCTTTCAGCATGGCTCAGACTCTCTCTGTCCTGCCTAAGGATCCAGTTCCTATTCAGTAATCTCTCTGACACCTTGGCTGGAGATGATTAATTGGCATTAAGCACATTAGTGGGGGTCTAAATTACCCCCTCCATTCATTAACGGTGAGGCCGTTCATTTTTCAGTGCGTTTTTAGACAAGTGTGGAATCTGTGTGACACAGGCGGACCTGGGCGAATGCTCCGCTGGGGTCTCACTGGGCCCTTCATCAGCCACTCCATCTACTCCTTCTCATCAGGCAACGCCACAGAGCATAAATGGGATTGTGATGGTGTCCCGAGCACGTCTCAGATCTGTCTGACTGCCTGCTGGAGAAAAGACAGGGGCTTGTCGGACCCGAAAGGTTGCGGCATTAGCGTGCGTGCGCAAAGCGTGACAGCTTATTATACAACTGTTTCCTTAGATGGATGAATTTCGGTAGCCATATCTATGCACTCAGCTAATTGTTAATGGACATCCTGAAATTAACTCTTGCACTGAACTGTATCATTAGAGTTACCGTGTAGTGTCTGCTTTCATACCTTTTGTTGCATTTAAACGTGTCCACATTTTGATGAGCATAACAGTATACCCGAAATTAAATACAATTCTCTTTTATTAGTTTAGTAAGGTTCTTTACACCCAGAACGTCTACATAACAGTAGTGTATATTTACACTATAAATTCAATAATATAACATTTCTGCTAACACTTTTACCAACATGTAGCAAAGTACAGTAAACAAAATGTTATAATGTCACGTCGGAATGTGCTCAAACTGAGGAAATGAAACGTGTTCTACTCTTAAACAATTGTTATTTAAACAATTTTTTATCTCATTTAGTTTTTTAAAATTCTGATTCCTTTTAGTGTATTGTTCACATGGATGCTTCACATGAACTAATCGATTGAAAACAATGATTCAAAATCCCTGCATAGTATTTCACAGCTCTTTTTTAAGGCAAAATGTTGGTATTCTGACTATACCTTATTAAGGTGTTTTCTAGCCTTTTAGTATAATTTAACTGGTTTTAAAGTAGCTGATTGCTCAGACTAGTTGTGTTTATAGTGAACCTCAATGCAGTTGGCAAGAGCAACAAATAAAATAAAAGACCCAAAAACAACATGAAACCTAAAAACCTTACACTAGTCGAGTTTAGTGTTGAGATCCTAATTGCAGTCATTCATTCATTCATTCATTCATTCATAAACAAAACATTAAAAATTGTTTTTGTGCCAGAGAACTACAGCTCTGATTAAATTACAATGTAAATTAAGTAGTTATAGGCCTATATTTGAAAAAGACATTGCACCCTTAGCTTTAATACGTTTTGTTAGTAGCTTGCAGTGAAGCTACTTTTTCAAATGAGTTGCTTAAATTAATAGTTCACTTAAAAATAAAAATTCCATCATCATTTACTTTCTCTCAAGTTGTTTCAAACCTGTATCAATTTCTTTCTTCTGCTGAACACAAAAGAAGATATTTTGAAGAATGTCAGTAATAGTTGATGTAACCCATTAACTTCCATAGTATTTTTTTCTCCTACTGTGGAAGCCAATGGGGTACATCAACTCTTTGGTTACCGACATTCTTCAAAATATCTTCTTTTGTGTTCAGTAAAAGAATGAAATTCATATAGGTTTAAAACAACATGAGGGTGAGTAAATGATGACAGAATTTTCATTTTTAAGTGAACTATTCCTTTAACTGTAGCTCTTACCTTGCCACATTGTACATATTCAGTGCTTGAAATCCATTTGTTACCTTTGTTACACAAACAGCACATTTCTATGCCAATCATCGAAAGCAGTCTTCTGTACCACACTTATTTATCTTCTACAGCCATTCATTCCCCTTTGCTGGTCCCCCTCCACTGGCCTTCACTGGCACTTAATTTCTATTAATGGCTTTGCATTCTCAGGTTTAAATAAAATTGAATGTTAGACGGGGCGCATTCGCTGCACATGAGAAAATATGCATTGGCCATTATCGCCCATAATGTGTTGGCTCACAAGTAATTCCATTGTGTTCACTGTATGTTTGAGTGAATCATTTGAATGGGGAGATTTATCAGCCTGCCTGCATATTTTAGGCCTGAGCTGCATCCTACGCAGTGAGTGGCTCACAAGTTTACGACCTTACAACCAGTTCGAATAAACACATTTTGTCTCATGTTGTGTTTCGACACACTGAAAAACAGTTTGGCACATAAGTTTATCCCGTTTCTCCTTGTCTCAAGGACATCTTAAGTAAAAAAAAGAAAAAAAAAAAGAAAAACATGGTACATTTTAGCTCACTCTTCCCTATGCTATGTCTTGTTTTTGGAGTGTGTGAACTTGTTCATACTCTCCAGAGAGTTTTGAGACTGCCCAAAATAGAAGTGGGTCAACCCCGTACTAACACAGTATTTTAGGAGTGTTTCCCCTGGTACTGTGCAATGGCTCAACTATAATGTTTGACTGATTGCTGTCTCCAGCGCTGAGACTCCGACACAACAATGCAGCTATTCAGTTTTGCTGACAGCAGGTCTTTTAACCCTCTCTGTTCCCCCAGTGTTTCCTCTCTCTGTTTTTCTTTCCCAACACACACATACATGCACACGTTCACGTATTGATAAAACTCATGCATCACCTACAATGCTTGTAACATTTTTAACATTAGTTACATTTTAACATCACATTTAAATTTTGTCAATTGTCTGAAAAAAGGGCAGTACCCTTTAACCATATTTCAAAGACAATAGAACTAATTATGAACTTACATATAAATGTGTACTTATGAGTTTTAAAAATCACTCTTGTGTTCAGGTAGTTGCATTAATTTAAATGTAATCATTTAATTCTGAATAGAATGTAATTAAGTTTGAAAACATTACATTCAATTTGCACTTATGTATTTTCTTTTAAAGTAAATTATGTTGGTAACACTTTATTTTGATGGTCCCCTTTAGACATTCCATTGACCTACATGTCAACTAACTCTCATTAGAGTATTAGTAGAATATTAGTAAAATATCTGCTAACACTTTATTTTTATGATCCCCCAACCTTCTACTGACTATAAGTAACTTTGCAAGTGCATGTCAATTTATTCTACTAAACCAAACCCCTTATTCTACTAACCCTACCCCTACTCCTATCAGTCTATTAATATTCAACTACTCTAATGAGAGTTAGTTGACATGTAGGTGCAACGTTACTTATATTCAACAGAATGTCTAAATGGGACTATCGAAATCAAGTGTAACCATTATTTCTGTAATAAGTACTTGTTACACTTTATTTTAAGGTGTCCATGTTACAGTGTATTTATACATTTAAGTACTGAATAACAATAATAAGTTAGGATTAAGGTTTGGTTTAGGGTTAGTTGCATATAATTATGCATAATGTAGTTATTACTAAAGTAACTACATGTAACATGTATCAAGAGCACTGTAAAATAAAGTGTAACCTAAGTGCTCTTGAAAAAAAAATATGAGAGAAAAAGACCCGAGAAATCTTAAATGTATCCTTATACAGTTTCAGAACCGATCAAGTAAACTCAGGTTTGCTAAGATACCAAAGTCTGCCATTTCTGCTATAAAGTCAGAGATTCCAAAATAAAAAAAAAATAAAAAAAGGCACAATAATGACACAAATTGGTATCAGAGGCAAAGACGATACTTAAATGAAAGTTATAGAGAAGTATTTTGATTTTCTTGAGCTAAGAGCAACCTCTCAGCAATACAATTTTCCTCCGATTGTATGTTTTTTGTGGGTTTAAAAAAAAAAAAATTTAGACAGGTCATTATATTTATTCATTCCACATTCAATATAATTTTTCAATATGTGGAAAAAATGTACCCTGACATTCTCTTTGAGAAACTCAAGTCAAGCGCCACATGAAAACACACTCACAAATGAATACTCTCAATCACCATCAAGAGAGATATTGCTTATCCTGTGTATTATATTTACAGTTTCCAGCCCTGCTCGGATCACTCACTGTAATGTAATGTTTGCAGGGATAGGGAACATTTTTATGCATTTCATTTTTTCCAGTCCCAGGTGTGCTAAAAATAAGTCAAGCACATTGTGTCAACTCTGAGGTGATTTCAGAGAATGATGTTTGAGTGGAACCAACTCCATGAGATCTCAGGCTGAATTTCATTGGAGGCGGTGAAGCGTGTAGAAGGATGTTTGAACTGTCTCTCCATAGCCTTTGCATAAGGATTAAATTCACCTCCCTAAATTTATTAATTATATCAGAAATGAAATTTACTGTCGTAGAGGTGGGTATTTGTTTGACAGCGGTAATTCGAGGCCGGTGAGAGAAAGGAGTCAAGTAAAGGTCGCACTTTCTCATATGAGATGGTGGGACGTTTGGACTTTGCATTTGGAGTAGCTCTCTCAAGAGATCCTGCTCTGTTTTCAAACTGAGTCTAATCTCTGTCATTCAATATGAGGCGGTGTTCGCTCAGAATGAGTGTCCCGTGCTCCCATCACAAAAACAGCTCATGCAGGCACATTTCAGTGAGGGTGTCACATTAAAACTTGATAAAGAACATGGTTGGATAGGTCTTACGAGACAAAACTGAATATAGGACCTCACTACTCTGGTAAAGCTGCTCTGACACTATTTATCTGGCTATGCTTGATGGCACTTATTTGTCCACTGAGATATGATATGATGAGGTAAGAAGGTCACGGTTACATCAATGCATTCGCTGTACTTTTACCCTTCCTATATGTTGATGTCAGAGAACTATGCTCCCTGTCCTCCCATAGGAATCTCAATATTTCATTTGGCTTCTAGACAGCACTGGGATTAAATGGAGAGCAAATGGAGACTTTGTGGAACACAAAAGGTGATTTTGAAAAATATCTTAGTGTTTTTGTCTGGACAAACACAGTTAAAATATTGATCAAAATATCTTACTTTGTGTTCTGCAGAAGAAAGACAGTCATACAGTTTTGGGACAACATGAGGGTGAGACAATGATAACAGATTTTTCATTTTTCAATAAACTATAAACAATATTTTTTTTCAAAAAAATATTAACAAAAAATTCTGCTGACAATGTGTTTTTTTATCTCTAAATCCTTTTGTGTAGAACCATCTGAAAGTGAATACTTAAATGGAACATAAATGAGAACTAATAAAACAATTCCTTTGAGATAATGTACTGGGTCTTTGGCACCACGCAATCCTCCAATACTACATGCATCAACCATAAAGCTCCATCTCAGCAAGAGTCTAGTGCCAATGGATGTTCAACTGATTGGGTTTTCTATTACTTTCTATTACATTCTATCACCTGATACAGCAGTTTACACACATTATGGCAATTATGAATTACAATCATCCTAGCAAACTACCGGCTACCAATAATGCTTTTATTATAGGACTATCGACCAGTCGTCCTCAGGGAGGGAGTGGACAGTGGCATGTAATCAGAAGTTTGATTGATGATTTGTTTAGGGTGTATTGACTCAACGTCAGTCAGCCTGCAATGGACTGTAATTCACGCATTTCTCTCCATCTCCGTGTCATTAGGGCATAAAGCGACACCCTAAAAACCCACCAGACGTCCCCTAAAGCTACACTTCACCAGAAGCCATTTTGGAGCCTGTAATAACACCTTTTACAGCAGAGGAGAGTATTACTGAAAGTTTTTACTGCATTAGAGGCGTGATGAGGTGCAGTGTAAGTGTGTTTATAGTGGGTTGGGGGGCTAATGGAGGCCAGCCTCATTTTGTTTACTGTCCATTTTCATCATCGTTTTACAGCTGAAAAAAGGCGACCTGGGATATCAAGTGTGAAGAAGACTTTAAGACTAAGAGAGCAGCTGATTGTAATGCTGTATGCTTCTCACACAGCAGCAAAACTTGGCCGCAATCAGGTCTAGAAGACTCTCTGACATGTAGGATGAAGCGTTGTCAAAAATTACCGACTTCGGTACCAAGACGTTACTGAAATTTTCAAAATGTGACGATACCAGCATTTCCCAGCATTTTGAGCGTTATTGAACGGATTCTTAAACCCCTCTGATTTGATATTGTGTTTACGTGCTCAACATATATGTCTCTGATTGGCCATTGTTTTCACACACTCAACATATATTTCTGTGATTGGCTACAATGATCAACAATGACATCTTTGGCGCTCTTCACTGAGCGCTTACATAGATACACAAGGGAGCGGGATCCCTAATATATCCGCTGATTGACGGATCCGTTGGTAGACGCCTCTTTCAAACGCTCCCGTGTGTATCTGTGTAAGCGCTCGATAAAGAACATCAAAGACATGTTTTTGAAGCATTGATCATTGTAGCCAATAACAGACATATATGTTGAGTGCGTGAAAACAATGGCCAATCAAAGGTGTTTAAGAATCCATTCAACAGCGCTCAAAATGCCAGAAGGAAATGCCGGTCACATTTTTTACATTTCAGTACTGACTTGGTACCGAAGTTGCTACTTTTGACAACTCTAGTAGGATGCTATTCTGCAAGAGCTGTTGGGAAAAGGTGTGTAGGTTTTTGAACATGTAGGCCTAGTGGTAAAGACCAAATGAGTTCCCTTGTTGGTTTTTGCCAGCATGCTCAACAAACCGTTGAGCCATGACCATATTTAGCACCATTCACTGGATATTTTATTTCCTAAAATGCTGCAATACATACAACAACCAATTTAAGAAAACGTTGCCAGATTCACGTTCATCTGTTCTGGATAGACTCGAAAATGCTTTTGCCACCACCTGCCGTACATTTAACTTTGAAAGTGTTGCGAAAAGTACAAGAAGCAACGTAATATCATTTTGCAGAAATGTTGCCACAGGCATGTTTTCCAATGAGCCTAGTTTGCGTACAAGCTTTTTTCTGCCCGACCCTCTCTGAATATGATGTGGAATAGCAACGCTACCATTAACTTTCCAGTTTTTTGATTAAGAAATCCCTAAGCAACTAAATTGCTATGCAATGCAAGCATTTTTCTATAGAAGTAAGGTAATGAACAGAGAGAATTACACACTTGTCTCTGTAAATGTTTGCCAAGCAAATATTACTACAGTATGCGGTAACATGTGAACTTTGACTCACTGATGCATTTTATTTGCTTAAAATTTGCGTGACAAGCGCATTTCTGTGAAATGGTGTTGAAGATTTGCACAAGTTGGATAGTTGATTCCATGTGGCATTTTATTGCTTTTTTCCAAGTAGTAAGTTGATAATTCCGGATTTCTGAGTTGAATGGAACGCTGCATCAGTTATCTGTTTAGTTCTGGTGGACTTACCGCATATTTTCTGCCAGGTTGTGTTGACTCACCAAGTTCCACGCTGGGTCTTAGCATTTTATTAACTGCCTGAGTTGGGGAATGCATGGACTTCTGCATTGACCCGTGGATAAGTTCCAAAGCACGACGTCAGCCCTCTGTCAGGGACAAGCATGAAACCTCAGGAGAGAAGTGACCGATGTAATCACATTGAATCTGCTGCCCTGCATCGTACCGACTAGCAAAACAAAAATCAATCTGTTTCGGCAAGGAAGAGTCAGAGAGAGAACAGAGGAAAGAAGGAAAGAGAGAGACCAATACAGAAAAGCGTAAATCTATTCAGCGGTGGGAAATATTGCACGGCATAAGACACAATTGAAGATAAATAAGGCACAGGGCATGACTTTAAAATAGTGCATTAAAGGAACTCTTCGGGGGATTGAAATCACTGCCTGTGAACCCAATCCTAAAGCTAAATTACAGAAGGGGGGTAGGCATGATTTCATGGTTCACTACCTAATTTTCCTACACTTTTTTGCTCTCTCCTCCATTCGGTTTCTATTTCTCTTCTCTTAAACTCCCTCAGGGACAAACACTCTTAAAGAGTAAGCGTATGTTAGTTTAGTTTTCTTACAGTGGCTTGCACATAAGTCAATACTGTAACTACTGTTAGCAATAGCATTTTTTTTTAGTAGCACTTTATTTTACAGTCCTGTTCCCCATGTACATACTATGTGCTTATTATAGTAATCACAGTAACTGGGTAATAACTATGTACTAACCCTGAACCTAAGCTTATCCCATGTTACCTTAGTTAAACCTAATTACCTTATATCAACTGGTACTTTCTAAACTGTAAATACATGTAAAATAAAGTGCAGCCCTTTTTATAGTCAGAGACCTTTACTGTAACTATAGGATGGTTCAACTTTCTTTCAATAGACATTTTGAGCTCTCGAAATTATTAAGATTACAGCACATTATTTTACTTTTTTAATGATTTGATTTAAAGTGTTAATATTTTATATTCAACTTGACCATTGGGTAAGGCTTTGTGCATTTACAGTGCATTCAGTCTAGCATTCAATCTGTTCTCTATGGATTTTTTTTTTCCATTCTGCTTTTTTAATTGTTCTCAAGGTAGTTTTAATTAATTGTATTTTTTTTCAATATGATGAAGGAATCTGTTAAATTAGAAAATGTTTCACTAGTGTTCTCAGACTTTTGTATAAAAATGTATTTTAAATATAAATAAAAGGACAGGCACATGTCCTGTCTGTCCTCTGGGCAGAGAAAGACAAACAAAGAGTGGGGGGAGGAGGATATTCATGCCCTGGATGTGGGCATCCTGTTGAACAGCAGTAATGCTGTGTGTTTTTCCCCTCAGCAGGGGTCAAAGAAAAATAGGAGGGAGTGTGTCTGTCCACAACCATCAATCTTTAACCCCGAGCACCTCCCACGGCCCATCGCTGGGCTCTCTCATCCCTCACCCACATCTCCCCAAACACCTCACAATCACTGGAGCGTAGCCACTGAATGCATTTCAACTCAATAACACCCTCAGTGTAAACACACACACTTAGACACACTGAATCTCAATAGCAGCTTGTGTCTGCTCGGATTATTATTATTATTTTTTTAATTGTAGTGTATCAAAGGTATAAACAGAAAATAGCGATACTCGAATCTTTGGAATTGGTTAAAACATGGATGACAATTTCTAGTACTGTAGATTGTCAGCTACCATACATGATTTTATCATAAGTGAGGTTGAGAGGGGAATTGTAACAATAGTTTGACAAATTGTGATGGTTAACTCTTTGAAATATGTTATGAACTTGTCAGCTAACTGATTCATATACATAAGCATACACATACATTTCTTCTTTTTTTGGGGGGTATACAGAGATTTGTCTTTCTTAAGACTGGTCTGAAATGATATTCAGCTGTCCTGATATATATATATAGCATATGCATCAGTATGATGGATGATATTTAACTGAGAAAAATTCCTTTAAATTAATTGTTTTCTTGTAAGCCGGAATACAGTTATAATTTTAATTATAAAAGTTCTAGTATAAGTTCAAACGTACTACAATGTAACATTAAGATATGTTTCAGTGATTTAAGTGTGTGTGTGTGTGTGTGTGTGTGTGTGTGTGTGTGTGTGTGTGTGTGTGTGTGTGTGTGTGTGTGTGTGTGTGTGTGTGTGTGTGTGTGTGTGTGTGTGTGTGTGTGTGTGTGTGTGTGTGTGTGTGTGTGTGTACGTGCACTTGTGGTATGCATGCCTATTAACCTGCATGCATATTATTATTTGAGGACAAATCTTTACAAAAGTAAGCTAAATCTGGCAAAACCTCCTTTTGAGGATCTGTTTTTTATTGGAAAATTTTTATTTATTATTTTTATTTTTTTAGATAGGGTTAGTATTAAGGGTGAGTTAGGGTTGAATAATAGTATTTATAACTAGCTGTATATATGTTTTTATAGTCAGCTAGTTACAAATACTATAACCTAGCAGTAGAAGTGTATATACGGGAAAAAGTCCCCATGGACCAAATCTGAAATGTTTGACATTGTTGGTACAACAGCTTTTATAAATAATGATGTTATTTTGGTGATGTTTGTGTTTAGGGTTAGGGTTAGATTATACTGTTTGTGCAGTATAAAAATCATTATGTCTATAGAAAGTCAACATAAAACATAAAAACTCAAAGACATTTTAGAATATATATATATATATATATATATATATATATATATATATATATATATATATATATATATATATATGTATATATAAACACCAGAAGCAGGAGTTAATAGAAGCACAATTACAAGTATGAATGCCAGATCCTTTTTTTTTATTATTAAAAATGGATTTAAGTTATTTTAAATAGTTTGATTTAGTAGCAATTAGGCTTGTTATTATTGCTCACAGTGAAAAGATTAAGCACCACATAAATGGAAAACCATTCAGTAATTTTAAAGTGTATTATTTCAGTAATAGTATTCCTTTGAAGTGTGCTCTTAATTGAGATACAATAAGTTCACACAACAAAAGACCTCTAACAACAGAGCAGTTTAATACTCTCATTGATATTATGTTTTAGACTTATCAATGTCAATTCATTAAGGAGATTGTTACTTTTGGTAAATACGTAGTATAGGCCTATGTTTCGTATTCTCCAAGACATTTTTTTTAAAGAGAGAGAAAAATCAATAGTCTCCTTTGACCTGATGTTTCAACAGTAATGAGTTGTGTTTTTATACTCAGCTCACTGAAATCCTTTATTCAAGTCTGATTGTATCCACCTGACAGAGTCTGCATTTTCATTTAAAAACCTTATAGAAGATGAATTCAAACTTCCCAGAATGCCTTTCTAATGACTTTCTCCAAGTTTCCCTCAGTAGATGAGTGGCGGAGAGATGAGAGACAACCTGGTTCTGTCCCTGACTCATGCAGAGTGAACGTCAGAATGAGAGAAAGAGTGTGTGTGTGTATGTGGTTAACCCTCAGACGGGTTAACCCTTTAGTCAAGTAATCACACTGGGCTAATCCTCTCCCAGACGGACTAGCCTTTGCATCACCCTGCATACAGAAGTAGCTGCTCCGCACACCCGCATGAAGCGGAGTAAATCCAGGAAATCACCCTCCATCCCCTGTGATATCTGCTAGCCCGAGGCTGTGGGGATAAGATGATTGAGGTGACACTGGAAGGAGAGAGAGAGAGAGAGAGAGAGAGAGAGAGAGAGAGAGAGAGAGAGAGAGAGAGAGAGAGAGAGAGAGAGAGAGAGGATGAGGAGGGATGAGGAGGAGGAGGGAGATATGAAATGGAAAAGAGGAAGTCCAACCTACCATAAGATAGAGAATGAGTGAACGATAGGGCAGCATGATGGAAAAAAGCCATATATTGGTCGAGGGAGAGTGCGAAGAGAGGGACAGGAAGGGAGAGATGAGAAGGGAAAGAGATTGGAGGCTTAGACTGCTAGACTGGTCTGTGAATGATAAGGGAATTGAAAAAAAGTGATTGACATCTAATCCATCAGGTCTAAATTCACACATTCAAACACAATAGAGCAGAAGCGGAGGATTTAGATCATCAGCGGGCGACTGGATGATTATCAAATGTCATATGTGTCACTCATGACTATAATTTTTAATCCAATTAATTTTCAAGCACGACAAAGTAATTGTAACCAACATGAGGTCTTACGTTTAAACTTAAAATAAAGGCATGTTGAGTTGATTTAACTGCAGTTGTGGATGAAAACAAAGCAAATTTATATTTCTATGCTAATGGTGTAAATTTGAAACTGACATATAATTAAATTCCGAAAGAATTATGTCTACAGGAAAAAAAAGCTACACATTCACATCTGGTTATTTCAAATCATAATGTTTCTCACTCATAATTAATATTTTATTTGCATTCACACAACCTGCACACCTCCCTGCATCTGTCACTTTGTCATTTTGTGTGTGCATGGAGTCTTTGAATATTCTTCTGGAGTATTTAAATCATCCTCACCACATGCAGTCTGCATTCATAACTACACCAGCCACCTGGGATCCCTTGAAATTCACAAACACAAATATTTCAGCCCTTTTTTTCTTTGTACAATAACCTCATTAATTGAATTTTTGGTTCAGTTGTGTCAGGAATCAACAAAATTATTGTTTAGTGTGTCAGTAATGTCATCCCTGCTGACAAGACTAGCACAGATAGAGGTCACCAACATGTTTAGATATAAACATGAGGTTACGCTTTATTTCAATGGTCCACTTTAGACATTCTTCTAACTATAACTTTGCAACTACATGTCAACTAACTCATTGTTAGTAGACTATTAGGTTAGTTGTTAGGGTTCGGGTTAGTAGAATAAGTTGACATGTAGTTGCAAAGTTACTTATAGTCAGAATGTCTGTTGGGGGATCATAAAAATAAAGTGTTAGCAGATATTAAGCAGACAGTCTACTAATATACTCTAAAGTTGACATGATACAAAGTTACATATAGTTAGTAGAATGTCTAAAGTGGACCATCGAAATAAAGTGTTACCAAACATGACACCCCACATACCCCCACCAGGGTTCTTAATAGCCTTAATAGTATTGATTGACTGATTTATTGATTGTTGGTACATACCTTTATGTGAAATTATATTTATCTATAGATATGAACATGGTCATTACATGTCTCCACCAGGGTTCTTAATATCCTTATTAGTATTTATTTTATTTGCTTGTTCGTTCTTTCGTTCTTTTCATTCATGGTACTTCTTTGTGAAATCAATATGATTATTAAGAGCATATAATTTCTTTATTATTAATTCATTAACCATTTCAGTCATATTCATCTCTTGGTGATTCCACGGGCCATCTCTCGCCATATGCACGTTTTTTTTTTTTTTACAATATAACAAAAAAGCTTTACAAATACACTTGAAAGACAAGAATAAGTTACATGTGGTGACACTGTTGTAAACTGGAATCATGAAATTGCATGGTATATTTACCAAAATATAAGTGGTATATTTTTCAAAAAGTAAACTTACTGTATCAAGATACCAAGGTATTATATCAGATTTTTTAACCATCAAACCATTCGGTGATTATCTGAAGCATGTTCTGGCAGTTCATGTAAGCCAAGGTCGCATCAGCTGACTCTCAGCTGATACACGTCTACCTATAGGAATACGACACCCATCACTGTATTCATATAAGCTCCTTCAGTATTATCAGCAGCTATCGCGTTTCTCAGGAGCCAATTCCCACCTCCATCCCCAGCTCCTCCTGTATTTAGCACTATTTTAAGTCGACAAGAATTAAATTAAAAGCAGTTCGTACGGAGCCCATTGCCATTACATGGATTGGGACTCACACATGGGACTCACACATGCACACACTTACAGACAATTTAGCACATCCAATTCACCTATTCTGCATGTTTTCGGAATGTGGGGGAAACTGGAGCTCCCGGAGGAAACCCTCACATACAGAACATGCAAACTCCACACATAAAGGCATCCTGGCTCAGCCGGGACCTGAAACTAGGGGCCTTCTTGTTGTGAGGCAACAGTGCTATACCCACTGAGCCACCCATCATTTCTTTATAGCGTCATATTCTCTATTTCTCTCACCATACCATGAAATTAAACCTTATTATGTGTCAGTCTATTATGCAAATAGAGGTCCATCGTGCTGTGGAGCCTGCTGTTTTAAAAGCCTTTGTTTTGGCTGCAGTTTATTATTATTATCAGAAATATTGTAATAGGTTTACAATGATCAAAATGCATTATAATTCATTAAGCATACCTTCATGGTTGTTAAAGATAAATTAAATGTGAACATAATGGACTTGCAATAGGGTTCATTTACAAATATGTGTACCTGCTACTTAGATAACGATGCTATGCTTTTGGGAACTAGCAATTCAGTTTGTCGTTAGTGGTGTAGATGGTATTTTTACCTTTAATACACAGCTGAGCTATACAATTTTTATTTTATCTGTTAAAGCCTCATGAGCGGTTATTTAGCAGCAGATGACAGATGAACTCGGCCAATGAACTGAGCCTGGGCTTCCCTTATGCACCTTAAACAGCCAGTCTCCTCAAGTTCACTTTGATTTTCACACCTTCATTCACCTGTTTGTTAACTGAGAGTTTGGTGAAATTGTCTGAAAGCTGGTACAGAGAAGCAGGAAACCTCATTGAACAGGGTGAAATCAGCCCTGCCTGAAGCCCCTGAAGAAAATGGGTCATTTCACACACACATTCTCCCCGTCTGAAGAATCCTATCAGGATTGCTTATTTCTGAAGAGTCATGACAAGCAAACCCCCGGAGGCCAATAGACTTGAGAGATTCAGTGTTTGTGATGGACTGCCAGCAGTGGACAGCAAACCAACTTTAATATGTTCTACTATTGCTCTTCTTCATGGTGAAGGAAATGAGGTGTTTTAAATGTATAGTTTTGTACAATTGCTAGGTGAGATTTTCAAAGAGCTTCCCTGTGTGTGATTGGTACAATTGAAGATATTAGGCATGTATCTGAAGTGTGTCTGCATTTGAATGTGAAAATCTTAAGCGCTCACCTGTGAAGAATACATTTTAGAAAAAGATTTGTGATCATGCATACAGATTAAAAAAAGTATGGCTGTTTGATTTGTTTGCCACTTGCAAATCAGTCATGAGCAGATGTCTAAAAACATGTAATCACACATACCTAAAATTATGTTTTTGATTAAGCAAGCACTTTCTTGCTGAGCGCACATCCGTGTTCTCGCATGTTTCATTAGTTCTATAAGAAGGTGACATGGGAGACTGTGAGTGGCACCATGGCAACGCTGCTTGGCACCACAGGAAAGCTGGTATGGGATTATTTCCATGTGACTTGACTTCAGTAGTGTTGGCAGATGCTGTTTTTCACACATCAAAAACGATAGGAGGTGCAGTATGAATATATCAGGGATGTCATTTTGTAATGTAACACAAATATTGCAAGATTAAACATTGTTTTACAGATGTAATGCATTTTTATTGGAGGGGACGATGGAAGGTTTGATTAATTAAAAAATGCAAAACATTTAAACTGTAGTGTCCCTTATCAAGCCTTTTGGCTTTTAGATTTATTTCTTTTTCAAATTTCCAAATGTATTATTTACAATTTATTGTCATCCAAAATTTTGCCAATGGACTTTTTAATAAAGCATATTTCAAAGTGTAACTAAAATAACTTTGTGTTTTTCAATGGGCCTGGTTCTTTTTGAAATCCTTTATAACAAGCAAGTCTTTTGAAATGTTTGGTTTTTAAGCAGTAAGCAAAGTTGGCCCTTGTTTTGAAGCTTCAACCATTGCAGCGCTAAAAGCAGAAATATTAACTCATTCTCTACCTCTCTTTCTCAGTAGGAGGAGGTGCTTCAGTAGATGAAAGTTCCCCCAGTCATACTTTGAATTAGAATCACTCTTTGAAGCGATTTATGTTTGTGTTTGTGATGGAAAGCACATCATCAAAATGCAAACACCAATTCAGAGAAAATCCCAACAGACTTGCTGTCTTCCTTTGTCCTCCAAACTAGGCTGTTTTATCTATTTGTTTGTATAGGATATCAATGACTTTGAACATGCTAATGCATGTGAGAAAACGTTTATTGATTTCCGGGCAATTCACATTTGGACACCAGTTAAACTCTAGCATTGTTTCTCTTGTTGTGGTCCAAATCAATTAACAATCAGTTAATTGAGAAGAGTTAATTTTCCAACATTTCTTTTCCCTCAAATAGACTGAAATAACTCAAAACAGCATAAAATCACACAAATTAATTTTTTTTTTGAAAACTATTAATATTATGGCAGCTGTGATGACTTTTACAGTAACAGAACTAAAATGTTAAGCTTTGCACTAAATTTCTGAGAAAAGTTACGCAACTTAAAGGAAAGGAAACTTCTATTTTTATTATTTATTATTATTATTTAACTTTTATTATTTAACATTATGATTAATAGTGTTAGATTACTATACAAATATGACAGAATAAATAAAGTAAAATGCTAAAACAGTAATATTGTAATTTTAACAAATTTATCATGTCACAATGCATGCTGGGAGGTCACAAGCTCCTACAAATCAGGAACAGTGTTCATGAAAAACAATACTAAATGCAAATGATAAAATATAACTATTCATATAAGCATACATATTGCGGTGAATATGGGTGTGACTAGATCTCGTGCCACGATATTTCGTGATATTAAAACGTGACAATATTTATTATAGTTGAGGTGAAATTCTGTCTTGCAATATCAGCATATTAAAACCATACACAGTTGTAATCGAAATTATTCAACCCCCATTGCAACTCAGGTTTATTGGTGAAATGTACAGACTTTCAGCTGTTTGCAATGAACAAATCAAACAAAAGTAATTGAAAAAGCTCAACACAACAAATGTTTTAAGTGGTTTCCCCAAATTCAACTGAAAATTCAACGTTAATCAGGGAATGCAACTTGTGCCAGTTCGCCTGATTTGTAATGTACTGTAAATAGTTTATAAACCAATGGCAACACAGGAGGATATATCGATATGTATAAATATGCTAATTATTTTTCATCCCATTTTTTACAGGAATTGGCCAAATATGAAAAATTAAGGGTCAGATTTACTAAGAGCTTGCGCCAGCGCAAACCCTCTTTTGGCGTTAAAAAACCTCCTCTGTCAGGATTTACTAAAGGCTTGCAGTAAAAACTTAGCACTGAAAAGGTGTGGACAGTGTTAATTTTGCGGCTGACCTTATTGCATGCATTTGTTGGAATTTCCCTTTTAGGCGCAAAATTCATGGGAGGAGAGTATTTTAATTAATCACGCAAGGAGATTTACCAAAGTTTGCGTTCATCAATTTCCCGGTGTTTGCGCCATTATTTACTGTCGCCAAAAAGCACGTTTTAAACCAGACGCTAATTGGTAGATTGTTTTAGCTATTATGGAAATTTTCTGAATGCGTCTGTGTTCTTTACTTTGCGCATTGTCAGTAGATCACGCGCAGAACTTTCCACTCCCATTTGCGTTTTTCTTGGAATTGCGCTCTCACGCTAATTTGCCCTGTTTAGTAAATCTGGCCCTAAGTAGATATTTGAATTAAATGTTGTTTGGCCAATATTAATCAAGGATCATGCTGTAAAGTGCAACAACACCAGGCCATTTGCGCACTCTGCAGGCATTTGTTATAATACATAATGTACATAAGTTGATTATGTTTATATTATGTATATTACATTATGTATTAACAGTGCTGTTTAATAAAACCATATGATTACTTGCTTTTGATACTTTATTTGAACCCAATATGATTCCCTCATTTTTATTATATAGGTTATATAGGCTATATTTTATTATAGTTTTTATTGTAACAAAATTGTTTTATCTGATTACTCGATTAATCGTCAAAATAATCGACCGATTACAATTGTTAGTGACATCCCTAGATTAGTTAAAACATTTTATACTACAGGGCTGTTGAATGCTTGATTCTGATTGGTTGAGAACGTTCTAAGGTGTGCAATTATTTTCAGGGAAACACATGGCTAACGTAGTTCCAGGCAGGTGTTGACCGCATTACAGTTCCATATCACTTCGCGTAGTTAACTGTAATAACGGAAAATAGGATACAATTCATAACAAGAAAAAACATGCAGCCCATGCGCTTGATCTGCAACTTTCAGTCGAAGAAAAGACTATTTTACAGAATATTTTAATAGTTTTAAAATATCTCGTCTCGTTTCGTTCTCATGAATCCAATACCGTGTATCGTCTCGTCTCATGAGTTTATCGTCACACCCCTAGTAGTTAGGATAGTAAATCAAATGGGCTAATCAACTTTTAAGTGGAGAAAGTGCTACCTATATCATTTGTTAGTGGCGTCAAAAGCTGTGCTACCAATGCAAACCCAGACTACATTACCAATTGAAACCAAGTTGTCATTTTTCTCATCAGTATCTCATGTTAATAATTGTACAATTTCTTAGGCTTATAAAGTTCAAGGTAATGTTACTACAGCTGAAAAAAAGACAAAAACGTTGTGGGTCACCTTCAATGCAAAATCTGGGTCCTAAAGCAAAACCGTTTCACAAACCCAGCCTTAAATAGCTTGTTTTCACCTTGTTGGTGCTTGTGTAACCTGGCATTATTAGGAAATTGCAGTTGCCATGAGCTGAGTAACAGGGATACGGCTCAGCCTCCCACAGTCGACGTGTCCACTGTGATTACAGAGTGCACTGCTATCAAACCATGCGCTCATAACAGCCCACTCACTGCTCACATTTCATAACAATACTCTCAGGATAGATAGGTGTGCCCGGCCTCTTCAGTCCAGCATGACATCACCCACCCTCCTCTATGTGCTCCCTCTCTTTGGGTTGGGCATCCATGAATGCCCTTTTAGCCTGTGTTCTCTGCTCTTTCCCACACTGGTCACTTAGTCAGGCCCCTGCAGCGTACATCTGTCCACACACAGACACACACACACACACACACACACATGTATCTCTTATCGCTCTTGGTCCTTTGTTGTTTTGGGGTGCTCCTTCCTGTGCAAGATGAGGGATATTTTAATCGCAGACCTTCCCCTCTGCCCTTCCTCTTTCCTCTCGGACTCACCGTAAAGCTAAACTAATGCTAGCAGTGCTGCGCCATACTGGGTCACAGCAGGACATTAAGTCTCTCAAATTGACAAAATAATAAATTTTTCAATTGTTTTATTCAATAAGCAAAGCCTTATATTGTCATCAGTGTTTGGTTTTGCACTGTATCGGATGTTCATTTTTTTACTGTGTTGTATCATCAGTGACATCACTCGAAAGCATATGAAAACTATGAGTCTTAAGTACATACAAAAAACCCATTGCATAAATAAATATTGAAAATTTAAGCTGGAAACTGGAATGGAATGGAACTAAACACAAATTTCAGTTCATTTCAATACTACATTTGAATTCAAATTTTGCTTCAATTCTCAAATCAGAGGAATTAAACTGGAATGTGAAAGAAATTCCCAATTGAAGTCTGAATGGTGCACAACCCTGCACTGTGTCACGGTATTAGCATGACACAATGTACAAAAACAAATACAATAGTACTTTTTGTAAGTACTATTTCAGTATAAAGATACAGTACATGAATCCATTTTTTTAGGAGTGGATACAAAAATGTAAAAATATTGAATTGGATTTTTGCCGACATTGGATAATGTACAGATATTTTTCAACTCATTTTGGCCGATAGCCAATAAATTATTTTTTTAATTTTGGTTAGTTTTGAGCAAAAACTTACTAGTTAGAACTAAAACATAATTAAAGTTTTTATACTGAGATTGAAAGCTTTGAAACTAACTATAAAATGCTTTTTTTCATACAGATGCAGCTGCAACCATAACCATTTCATTCGTGGATTTAAAAAAATTAGCAAAATAATTAAGAAAAAGGGATCTTTTCTAAAATAGAATGACATACAAGTGTTTCAAAAGTAAAATACTTCAAATTGATAAGAATGTAAAAAAAAAATGTGTGTACCTTGAAATGCAATGTAAGTCGCTTTGGATAAAAGTGTCTGCCAAATGCATAAATGTAAATGTAAATGCTTAAATCAGCAGAGCCTTTCTAAAGAGAACATCTTCAAAAACCTGAGTTTTTCAAAGCATTTAGCACAGGGCAGCTTTATTAGTCTTGAACAGTCAGAATATTTTCAAATGACATACCATCTTATTAGACTAGATGCTGATGGTTATCACTCATACATTAATTTAATGAGACTCACTTTAAGACTAAACGTTATGATGGACAAGGCATTTGACGCCATCAGCCCTGTCACTACGCATAACAGCAACAATTATAGCAGTGCTTTCCAGCTTTATCTTGCTAATGTGCGAACATGCTTGTTCAACATCGGCTAAACAGCTTTATTCGAACACCCATCTGATAAGAGTGGAAATGTATGGAGTTGAAAGGAAAGATTTGGGGCTTAATTGCACCCAGAAGCAGCTTTAGGAAAACGATTTGCGCTTATGGATGGAGATAAAAGCCCGGCTTATAACTGAACTCATGCCTCGCGTCCCAATTCCTCTGTGCTGTGTGATAAACAGGTTTTCTCTCTTTTAAAGTTGTAGCGCATTGCAGAATACGTTTCAGTAAGCGGCGAAAATTGAGAACATCCAATGATTTGGCCACTGGGTGGATTTGTTCAGCTGTCGGTGTAATGACTAGCATAATAGTCTATGAAAAACTCATGCATGCTTCTCGTTTAAACTGCGATTCAGATTCTTGGGAATTGTGCTCTGACTGTCCTTATCTGTGGTGTCATATGTCACATTTACCATGCAGTTTTAGCTCAAATTGTGTGGAGTTTTATCTCAGAATACTTAGTATGGACCGACATGCCCAAAAGGCCAAATCCATAGTGTGCATGATATTTTGAAAATGGCCATGTTTGGTGCACAAACATCCGTGTTCAGCTCCAAATTTGAGTGTGAAGATTCATTTCTTGGTCAGGCAAACTTAGAGATACACATTAAAGAGCTTTTGAGGTGATTTATTTTAACATTTCACCCTCCAACGCCAAAGAGATCCATTTAATCTCCCTTTCTAGCACACACACACACACACACACACACACACACACACACACACACACACACACACACACACACACGCACACGCACACACACACACACACACACACACACACACACACACAGACACACACACACACACACACACACAATCAGTCTATGTAATCAGATAACCATACTGTGCACATTGGTGCCCACCCAGCTGAATATTCTCCATGGTTGACAGGAACTGGGATGTATTTGGTTTCAGATAGGAGATAGAAAACTCATTTCCAGTTAGCTATCAGAATATACAAGTAGCCACACACACACACACACACACACACACAAATGCGCTCATAAAGACACATAAGCTGCTTCTAAACAAACCTCCCTTAATCACAACACACTAGTCAACACCAGTCTCTACGTTCCCAAGCACACAAATGATTAGTGGTACAACAACATAGCCATGGTGATAATGAGTTCTGACGCTTAGGCGTGATTACACACTCAAAAATGCTGTAAGCTCCCAAAATGCATTGCAACAGTGCCCCTGTCATTACCAAGGCTACTCTCTAGTTCTCCACCTACCTAATACAAACCTCTCTCCATTCAACTTTGACATAAAGAGCGCGAACGCACGCGCTCTTCTTCACTAGATCTCAATGAACCCGCCGTAGCAGCTGCAACCTTTGCTTCACAATCAGCTTCATCACAGCCATTTCTCTCCTCAAGCGCAGACATAAATATTCATTTGATCCCTCTCGCTGCAGTTTCTGTAAATCTCTTTGTCTGTGTTATGTCTGAGAATTAAACCGGCACAAGAGGTAACCGTATATTTATCACAAATAGCGTTTAATGGGGTTATATTAGCCGTTATCATTCTCACTGGGCTTCAAAGCTGTAAAAATATTTTGCGGGCGTCCATCATTATTGTGTCCATGTATTATTTACACGGTCATACAATACCAGGCTATTCACAGGAGCACATTGCATGTTCAAAGAGCTTTCTGAGAGTGGAAGAGTATCAGTGCCTGTGAGGCCGTTCTTGTGTTTTGCAGCCACGCACTGATGGTCTTTCGCCATGTTCCCATGGTCGTTCTCAGTGTTTCCAATATATTTCAGCCAGGAATACACTTCCCCGAAATTATGTTCGGATGTGGTGAGATCCAGGGCTCTGTCAGGTGTTAATGATGGACTAACAGATGGTTGACAGACTCAGAACTTTTTTTTTTTTTTTTTTTTTTTTTTTTTTTATTGGACACATGATGCAGGAGGGAGTGTGAATTGCACTCCACTAGGGAAACAAAGAGCTGGTGGGTTGAGATGCAGATGCACACTGTCCATTTACTGGTGGGAAACTGTACTAATGGGTTTTAATGATTTAGTCTGAATTCACCTGAGATTTAGTGTGGGAGATGGTCACACAGAGGGATATGATGTTCTTTTTTGGATCTGCAAGTTCGTGTTCTTGTTCTCAGCAACGATTGATTAGAAATTCTAATCTTAGATTAGCAAGTATCAAAGAGTTGAAAAGGGTCCAGCTGCACTCTCAGGCACCTCCTGAATCCTAAAATAAAAACTGCAAATTCCCATCAGATGCCCCATTTGGGACAGGTCGCTTCCATAGAACAGGATGAATGTTGTATAAACATAAATCTGACCACTTTTCACTAACAGTGTTACATTTTTAATATATATATTATGTATCTACACTACTGTTCAGAGTCGGTAGCTTTTTTCATGTTTTGGAAAGGAGTATCTTAAGTTGCATTTATTTGATCAAAAATACAGTAATATTGTGAAATATTATTACATTTTAAAATAACTGTTCCCTTTCGTCCTGGGAACTCTGACGTGTCGTCGGGGAAGTTATCTGACGAATTGGGATCACGCTAGGGAGCCAATTGTCCTCGAGAGAAT
The DNA here is from genome assembly GCF_051911475.1 of Siphateles boraxobius. Taxonomy (NCBI): domain Eukaryota; kingdom Metazoa; phylum Chordata; class Actinopteri; order Cypriniformes; family Leuciscidae; genus Siphateles; species Siphateles boraxobius. The sequence continues at coordinate 11,901,166 of NW_027508975.1, forward strand.
TAAAAACGAGCCAATAGACATTGGCATGCAAGATTTGCATTCCGCGACCTGCCTACCAGCGCGGGTATAAAAGGCGGAAGTAAACATTGCGCAATGCTTTTTGCTTCGGAGCCATCCAGTGTGTCTCTCTAACTGAGCTGCTGTGTTTTCCGAAAATAAATAAAACGAGTCCTCTTGGAAGGAGAAAGGATTCTCTGTTGCTGGTGTGACAGCGCTTCCAGTGACCATCGCTTCCCGCTGCCGGATGTTTTCCCTCAAAAAAAAAGAAAGAGCTGTTTTAACGGCTGGTACTGGTATTGGTGAGTGCAGCACACGGGCTTGCAGTTTCCCCGTTCTGTCTGCCGCAGTGGTCCCTCTGTGCCTCGGCACATAAAAGAGCATTTCTTTATCCTCTCTAAAAGAGCAACACGGGCATTTCGCGTCCTTTCCATGATGACGTTTCACCCATGTGTTTCTGGATGCGGTCGACTTCTCCCTCGGGAAGATGGTGATAAACACTGCCTCTCGTGTTTGGGCTTAAAGCACGCTGAGGCAGCGTTTGTGAATGAGTCATGTTCTCATTGCGGGAACATGACTCTTGCGATGCTGCGTTCGAGACTGCGAACCCTGAAACATGGGGGAGTCCCTTTCAGAGAATCCCCGATCTAGTTCGTCTGCCGGTTAAGTTCGGCAGACGGCTACTTCGGTGATTCCTGATGGTGAGCGGATGAGGGTTACCGTGCGTAATGTCCCGTCTGGTGAAAGATCCTCACGGGCTTCCCACGCCTCTAGTAGCTTGTTGCCATCGGGTGTCCCGGAGGGGCTTCCGGGACAGCCTCGTGTTGTTCCGTTTGTCTCCTTTGGGGCACCGCCTGAGGATCAGATGTCGATCGTGGCATCGGAGGAAGAGCGCTCAATCTTCTGGTGATGACTCAGCGGGTCTACCCCCTTCGGGTGTAGTGGCTGAGCCGGATCCGGAAATGGCCGCTATGCTCGAAAGGGCAGCCGCGAATGGCGGAGCGGCGCACGGGTACGAGGGAATCCTCCCAGTGGAGCGGTCGGTTGCGATGCAATTGCGCCTAAGACCGCTTCCTCCTGGCGGGGTGCCCCTTCACTCCCCTCCCGCGCCTGTAGGTTTTCCTCTGGTCTGACCAGGGATCCCTACATGGCGTGTGGAGACACCGCTTCCGCCCTGCATGTCATGGCGCTGCTGCAGGTCCACCAGGCCAAGGCACTCCATGACATGCAGGAGGGTGGTCTCGACCCGACCTGGTCTCGACCCGGGTTTGCTGCAGGAGCTGCGTGCGGCGACGGACCTTGCCCTCCGGGCGACGAAAGTCACTGCACGTTCCCTGGGTCGGGCGATGTCCACCTAGGTGGTCCAGGAGCGCTACCTGTGGCTCACCCTTGCGGATATGTGGGAAGCGGAGAAGAACAAACTTCTCAACTTCCCCATATCCCCAGGGGGCCTCTTCGGCGACGCGGTGGAGAGCTTCGCCCAAGAGTTCTCTACCGCCCAGAAGCAGTCGGAGGCGATACGGCACGTCCTGTACAGGAGGCAGACTGCTGCTGGTCCGTCCTCTGTGGCCATAGAGCCCCCGGCTGCTCGTCGCCAAGGTCGCCCTCCTGCGGCCGCTCCTCCTTCAGGGCAGCAGTCTGCCCCTGGAGGACGAAGGTCTGGTCGTAAGAGGGCGGCCAAACCCGCTCAGACGCCTCCCGCCCCCTCCCGTAAAAGGGAGGGCAGGAAGCGTCCCTGAGATGGGCGACCTGTGGAGGTTCCGGTTGCTGCTCTTCAGGAGGGTGCCCCTGCACTCCTCCTTCCCCCGGGGAGGGCCGGATGGAAAATCTTTCTTTCGTTTTTGTTTCTGTTGCCGCCCCAGAGCGGTTACACCCACATTTTCAAAAAAAGAGCAGTTTCTTCTTCCTCCTCCAGGTCATCCACGGCGAGACTGGTGGGCACACAGTCTCCCCCGTCCAAGAGGGCCAGAATGGCAGCGTGTGCCGCCCCAGAGTGGTTACACCCCCGTTCCCCTCTTCCCAGTTTGCGGATAGCAGTGACGCAGCCCCAGCTGTGTCACTCTGGTCTGCGTCTGGGCCCGGAGGCGCAGAGACCAGCACACAAGGAGGCAGGGCCTCGTTCCTCGTCTCTCCCCCTCCCCTCGCCACTTGGCAGTCCGCAGCAGAAGGCCTACGAGCCTTCTCTGCCGTCTGCCCCTCGGTGGAAGCAGGTTGGTGCCAAGCACACCCAGACCCCGCTCTCGGTCGCTACAATGCCACCAGACCCGGGTCCCTGTCTTCCACCTCGCTGCCCCTCCGCGGGTACGCCAGTTGTCCGGGTGGGTTCGTTTGGATGGTATCTGGAAGCCTGGCTAGCGCTCCCCGGTCTGTCCCGATGGCTCATACGCACCATTCGGTTCGGCTATGTAATTCAGTTTGCACGCCGGCCTCCCAAGTTCAGGGGCGTTCACTTTACCCGTGTGTGGTCGGTGGACGCCCCTGAATTGCGTAGAGAGATCGGTGTCCTGCTGGCGAAGGACGCGATCGAGCCGGTCCCTCCTGCCGAGATGAGGTCAGGGTTTTACAGCCCCTTCTACATTGTACCCAAGAAAGGGGGTGGGTTACGGCCAATCCTGGACCTGCGTGTCTTGAATCGGGCCCTGCACAAATTCCCGTTCAAGATGCTCACGCAGAAGCGCATTTTCGAATGCATTCGTCCCCAGGATTGGTTTGCAGCGATTGGCCTGAAGAACGCGTACTTGCACGTACTTGCACTTCCTCGACACAGACCGTTTCTTTGGTTTGCTTTCGAGGGTCGGGCGTATCAGTACAAAGTCCTACCCTTCGGGCTGGCCCTGTCACCTCGCGTCTTCACGAAAGTTGCGGAGGCGGCCATTGTTCCCATGAGAGAGCAAGGCGTTCTTATTCTCAACTACCTCGACGACTGGCTCATTTTAGCTCACTCGCGAGATGTGTTGTGCGATCACAGGGACATGGTGCTTCGGCACCTCAGCCGGTTGGGGCTTCAGGTCAACTGGGACAAGAGCAAACTTTGCCCCGTGCAGAGGATCTCTTATCTTGGTATGGAGCTGGACTCGGTCGTCCAGTCAGTGCTCACCTGCCTCAGGTCTTTTAGAGGCAGGACAGCGGTTCCACTGAAACAATTTCAGAGGCTCCTGGGGCATATGGCAGCCGCAGCCGCAGTAACGCCGCTCGGCCCGTTACATATGAGACCGATTCAGCGCTGGCTTCACGATCGAGTCCCGAGGTGGGCGTGGCACAGCGCCACGTTCCGGGTCGAAGTGACATTCTCCCCGTGGTCGGATCCTGTGTTTCTACGGGCCGGAGTGCCCTTAGTCCAGGTTTCCAGGCATGCTGTGGTTTTCACAGATGCCTCTGCCACCGGGTGGGGGTAGTACAACGGGCATGCAGTTTCAGGTCTGTGGACGGGGCCTCAACTGCATTGGCATATCAACTGCCTAGAGTTGCAAGCAGTACGCTTAGCCTTGCTTCGCCTCAAAGAGGTTCTTAGACACAAGCACATACTGGTCCGTACGGACAGCACTGCGACCGTTGCGTACATCAACCATCAAGGTGGTCTACGCTCCCGTCGTATGTTGCGACTCGCCTCCCACCTCCTCCTTTGGAGTCATAAGCATTTGAGGTCGCTTCGTGCCATTCACATTCCAGGGGGGCTAGACCGTGTGGCAGACGAGCTCTCACGGCTGCCTCCCCTGCCAGGAGAATGGCGGCTCCATCCCCAGTCGGTCCAGCTGATTTGGAGTGTATGCGTTTCCCCCAGTGAGCCTTCTCGCACAGACTCTGTGCAAGGTCAGGGAGGACGAGGAGAAGGTCCTTCTAGTGGCGCCGTATTGGCCCACCAGGACTTGGTTCACGGAACTCATGCTCCTCATGCCCCCTCTACGAGGCGCCTCTATGCGTTGAAGTGGAACCTGTTCGTCGATTGGTGTTCCTTCCATCAGGAGGACCCCCGAACTTGCCCGATCGGAGTCGTGCTTTCTCTCCTGCAAGATGGGTTGGAGCGAAGGCTGCCTCCCTCCACCCTCAAAGTGTGTGTCACCGCAAAGAGCCGCGCATCATAATGCAGTAGAAGGTAAGTCCCTGGGGAAGCACGACCTGGTCATCAGATTCTTTAAGGGTGCCAGGAGGTTAAATCCACCTCGTGTTTTGCACTCTGTACCCTCTTGGGACCTAGCTCTGGTACTTAGAGCTCTTCAAAGTCCCCCCTTTGAGCCTTTGCTGACAGTAGAGCTTAATATCCTGTCCATTAAGACAGCGCTCCTGTTAGCATTGGCCTCCTTCAAGAGGGTCGGGGATCTGCAGGCTTTTTCGGTCGACGAATCGTGCCTAGAGTTCGACGAATCGTGCCTTTCTCACGTTGTGTTGAGAGCCCTGCTCGGATATGTGCCCAAGCTTCCTACCGCGCCCTTCGTGGACCAGGTAGTGAACCTGCAAGCGCTGCCCCAGGAGGAGGCAGACCCAGCCCTAGCTTTTCTCTGTCCCGTCCGTGCCCTAAGGGTTTACATTGACAGAACGCAAAGCTTTAGAACCTCAGATCAGCTCTTTGTCTGTTATGGAGGCCAGCAGAAGGCCGTCTCCGAGCAGAGGTTAGCCCACTGGTTAGTGGATGATATCACCCGAGCATATGAGTCTCTGGGTGAGCCTTGTCCTCCCAGGTTGCGCGCTCACTCCACTAGAGGTGTTGCCGCTTCCTGGGCCTTGGCTCAAGGCGCCTCGCTGACAGACATTTGTAGAGCTGCGGGCTGGGCGACACCGAACACGTTCGCTAGGTTCTATAGCCTTCGTGTGGAACCGGTTTCCTCCTGAGTTCTTGCTACGGCCAGTGGGTCAAGGGAATAGGTTGTGTCGGCTTGCTACGCCACTCCGCCTCGAACAGCGGATACGTGCGTTCTTTGCTCCGTATGGCGCCCTACGTTGGTTAGCCTCGTGAGTTCCTCCTTCACCCTTAAGGGGCTCTGCATGGCGGACCGCCCGGCGCCAGGTCTGCTGCCTCTAGTAAGGAGTTGTTAGTAGACTGGGTGCTCCAGTGGTCTCTACTGTGACCCATCATGCCACCTGCAGTTTAGCCGTGTCTTCCCCTTGACGGACTCGTTCGTCGTCCCTGTTGAGTACGCTCCCATTTTCCTTGGATTGCGACCACCTCAGGGACTGCCATATGTTTCACTGTCCCACTTGGTTAGTACATATGTGTATTCCTGGCCTTCCTGGAAGGGGCCAGCACCATGGCGTTTTATTAGGGATCCCAATTCGTCAGGGAACTCCAACGACGACACGTCGGAGTTCCCAGGACGAAAGGGAACGTCTCGATTACGTATGTAACCCTCGTTCCCTGAGTACAGGGAACGGAGACGTGTCGTCCCTTCGCCATGTTGCTGTACCTTCGCGGAGGACTGGACACTGTTCGGCTCCTCAGCGAAAAGCATTGCGCAATGTTTACTCCGCCTTTTATACCCGCGCTGGTAGGCAGGTCGCGGAATGCAAATCTTGCATGCCAATGTTTATTGGCTCGTTTTCAATTCTCTCGAAGACAATTGGCTCCCTAGCGTGATCCCAATTCTTCAGGGAACTCCCCCGACGACACGAACGCGGAACGCGGGTTACATACGTTACCGAGACGTTCTATATGAATATTTAAATGTAATTCATTCCTGTGATTTAGAAAAGCTGAATTTTCAGCATCTTTACTCCAGGCTTCAGTGACCAATGATCCTTCAGATATAATTTGAATATGTTGATTAAGAAACTTTTTCTAATTATCATCAATATTGAAAACTGCTTAATATTTTTGTGGAACCCGTGATACGTTTTTTTCAGGATTCTTTGATGAATAGAAAGTTTAAAGGGGTCATGACATTGATTTTTTTATTATTATTATTATTTTATATGTTTTATGTTTCTTGAGGTTCACTTATAGTTTTTTGCACAAAAGAAATGTGATGCGGCTTTTGTCAGATCTAATACAGTTTCAACAACAGCTTCTTCGCAAAGTCTCCATTGCACTGTGCCTGATTTACAAAACAAACTGCAGTCAAATGCTCCGAACAAACATATAATCCTCTAACACGATCCAGGACGATCCAGAACCATCTACTTGTTTCCGATGCTGGGCGGGATCTTTCTAAAGTCTTTAGAGACGCAATGATTATAATAGGTTGTATTTGCTTTTGATGCGACTCTCACATCGAGTGTAGGCAAATGTCAGCAGTTAAGGGACTGAATGCCAGTGGTCAATGATGTACAACTATAACTATTTGTTAATTTCTTTTTTGTAACAATGTAAACAATAGCTATTATTTTCTGTCTCGTTTGATTCATTTAATACATACAGTAGTTGCTGAATAAAAGTAATTCCTTTAAAAAAAAAATCTGTGACCCCAAATGAGGTTTATGAGGTATTTGTTAATGTTGTAAAACAGCTTTAATTAATATAAAGTTATATTATATTTAATGCAATATGATTAAAGACACAAATGTTTAAATAGTTAATATGTTTAACAATAATATTCAATAATTATAAACAGTTCTTCCACCAAGTATTATAGTTTAATTCAAGACTGGTTACGGTTGACATGTTATGGTGTGCCAATTGTAACCTGGCTAATTTCATGGACTGAATGAATCCTTTACGTGACACGAATGCAGTTGCACATTAATGCATTTTGCACACCGAAACACAAAAGCCAGTTGCACTGTAAAGTAAGCATTCATTTCATGCACAAAAACATTTGTGTGCGTAACAGTGAATGCACTTTTCATTTCATGGATAACACAGAAAGCACATTTATTGAACACAATGCACCCAGAAATTGCATTAAGCATAGTTTATAGCCCTAGACTGTGCAGTATATCAGCATTTTAAAACTGGTTTCACTGTGGTTCGTCTGATCAGAATTTTGTAACTATCTGTTGTATAAGCTGAGTTTTGCATCAGTTTGATTTCAGCTGTCCCTCTATTCACTGCACAGTAATCCAGTGGGCATTTATAGATGTATAAATACGTGTACTTCCGTCATTCCAGAAATAAAATGAATCCCAGACCACAATGAGCATTAACCCAAGCGTTTTTGTTCCCGACTGAGCAAACAAGCTTTAGGTGATATATGACGTCTGCTTTATATTAGCAGAACAGCTAGAAGACATTTGATGCAATGCCGTCAAGGATTGTTTCAGCAGGACACTATTCTTAAGTCATTAGTGCCTTTTGGAAAATAGATCACGATTCTCTTCCCCTCATTGAAAATGTCATGCAAGAGGCCTCGTTTATTGGTTCTTTGAATTGGCATAAATGTCTGTTATACTGAAACAATCCTTAATTGAATTGTGCTTGTTTTTATTGTACTTTATCTTCCACTTAATACGCTCTAACAAGCTTTCAAATTCAATCAGGCCGTTGACTCAATTTAGCGTGTGCTCTTGCCTGTCCGTGCACATCTGCAAGCACAATAAGTCACTCCGCGGTGACGTATTAGTAGCCGACACTCAAGGGCATTCACTATTACTCTCCACCACTGAATGCATCATTAGCGTTTAAGACATTTTTTCAAGATGTATGTACGTAATAAATCAACGTGCGTCCCGCGGCGTTTCCTGGGTAGTGTGTGATTGTGATTGGGGCGAGGTAAAAGCAATCAGGGTGGAAAATATCAAGAATAGGACTGTGCAGACAATTGTGTATCATTCCCACGCCGCAGGGCTCTTGCCAACATTTTTGCCAAAAGGATTCGGTCTATTGCAGGCGTCTACGTTTGAGCCTCAGACACATGTATGTACACACAAATACACACACACACACTGAAGGCCCTCCTCTCGTGGACTGGCCTTGTGCCTGGTGAGAGCTTGTTAAGTGTAGGGCTGAATAGTTGAGGTGCCCCCCCCCCCCCCCCCCCCATCTGCCTTCAGCTGGCCCCTTACTGCACCAGGCTTTATGTCCTCATCTGCAGGCCAACCAGACACCCAATACACACCTCGCACACACACTCTCTCTGAACGTCTCCTAGCGAGTTATTCCACATTCACAGCCGTTTTCTTACACAAACAGAATTCACAATTAGACATCTGTGTACAATAAAGGCGGGAAAACCATAATACACTCAAACAATGTTACCTGCACCACGTTCTGAGACAGTGTTATGATGGCACTGAATCTACAACAGCAAGGCTCAAGAAATCATGCAGTGTGAATTGAATGTATGGGGAGATAAAACTGGCCATTATTAAAATAATACAAAACATTTCACATCAAAACATCTTTCTACTGCATTCAGTTGCATCCTCACTGCAGTATGGCCAGTGTAGTCTGATTAACAAATGAATGAGCCAGTTATTTTAATGGACCAGTGAGTCACGAATGAGTCTTGAACTTTAAGAGTTATTGGTTTGGGAACTTATAACCCACCAGCAGTCAATTATGGGTATTTTTTGCTTTGTTTACCAGCATTGTGGTTGTTGACCCAGACTAGCCTTTGACTAGAAATGCTGTTTTGTAAGAATGACTAAGTTGCACATTTCATTCTGTATTATGAAGAGTAGAGGATAGAAAAGCTTTTTGTTTTCAGATTTTCTTTTGATACTTTGTTTCTTTAAAGCATTTCCAAAAATAGTCAGGACAGGAAATCTGGCACACATATAGAGTAGACTATAACAGGATCCAAAAAAATAATAGCGTGAATGGTACTGTTCAAAAGTTTGGGGTCAGTAATATTTTTTTGCGTTTTTGAAAGAAGCCTTTTATGGTCTTCAAGGCACCATTTATTTGATCCAAAAATAGAATAAACTGTATAATAATGCGACAGCAACAGTAATATTTTTAAAATTGTCCAATTTAAAATAATTGTTTTCTATTTTAGTATATTTTAAAATGCAATTTGTTAATCTAATGGCTAAAATGAATTTTCAGCAGCCATTACTCCAGACTTCAGTGTCACATGATCCTTCAAAAGATGATTATTTCAATCATTCTAATATGCTGCAGATTTGAAGCTCAAATAAACATTTATTTTTATTATCTATGTTGATTAATTTTTTTGATAAATAGAAAATTCAAAAGAACAGCATTTATTTTAAACAGAATTCTTTTGCAACATTATAAATTACTTTTGATCCATTTAATGTGTCCTTGCTGAAAAAAAGAAACCACTTACAAGGCAAAGGACAGTATGAAGAGGACATAAATGCGGAAAATACATAAATGTGGATCAGTCTTGCCGATAAAAGTTAATTTACCACCCTGATGCAAAGCAATCAATATATTATTCACTTCCTTTCATCAAACCCAAAATTCTGACAAATTATCTCAGAACAGTATATTGTGTGTACTTAACCCATATGCAGTGCTTAGCATAAGTGAACACACCCATGCTAAAGTTGACTAAAAAGAGGAATAAAAAATCATCTTTTGGAAATTGATCTTAATGCCCTAATTAAAAAAATGAGAAAAAATCCAACCTTTAAGGACACCAATTTTCTTTCTATCGTAAATAAATAAACGTTCTTCCTTAAAATTCAGGGGGCATTAGTCAGGACACCCCTATTAAATTCCCATAGAGGCAGGCAGATTCTTATTTTTAAAGGCCAATTATTTCATGGATCCAGGATACTATGCATCCTGATAAAGTTCCCTAGGCCTTTGGAAATGAAATAGCCCCACATCATCACATTCCCTTCACCATACCTAGAGATTGGCATGGGGCACTTTCCATAAGATCATCTCTGAATGCAAATCAAACCAGCTGCTAGGCTAACTGAAGTACAAACCATGCCAATCTAGTATTGTGTTCACTTATGCTAAGCACTGTACATCAATGGAATTATTGAATTTATAGCTTAGGACAGTTTTGTTGTAATAAATGGTACTTCAGTATTTTTTTGTTTGTTTGTTTGTTTTAATAAAATATGTTACCAATAGTATAACAACATTCAAAATACTAAACAAATCAATGGTATTGTTAATACCAATTCTTTGGGTGGCGGTGGGGGTTGTAGTTTCTTTAGAAGTACTAAAAGAATCGCTAATGGAATCGTTAAGGAACCAAAATCGTTAAATTCCCTGTGATTCCCATCCCAAACTGTGAATGTACATGCCTGATCAAGACCTCTGTAAAATAACAGGGTTGTCCGCATTGGGTTCCTCAGAATGGATGCATGATGGTCTAACGAGGAATGATGTTGGGTTTTTTTATCTAAAGCTGCTAAAGTTCATTTACATGGAAAGTGTTTATTTATTCAGCGCAAATGAATCTTCTCTGTCTTTTCAACCACCGCTGTGCCTGTGCTAGGGGGTTGTTTGTTGAACATTCACTTGAAGCTGTCTAATGATACCCCATGCGCAAACATTTTTTTTTTCCTTAAATGCAGTGTATCCTCTGACATCTAGACCTAGTTCACCACCAATATGTTTTCACGCAGCAATAATGCAATCTAACTTTCAGTCTTATGGAATCAGAATCCGTTACATGCTTGAATCACTCAATATTTTATTGTGACCTCTGAATGCTCCTCTCAGCGTGTTATTGTCCCCACGACTCTGCTACAGTCCATCTCCCTGTGTGTTTGTCTTTATGGTAGGCCGCTCTGTCTCATATTCCACCTAGCCTTATCTGTAGTGGTCCAGTGGCTTGTAAAATGGTGTGGGGAGAGTTTGTGGAGCTTTGTCTTGGGAGCAGGAGTGACAGACTGAGCCGAGAGGAAGGGTATTGAGCGTTAAACCAGCCAGAGCAACTTACCATTTATTTTTTTTATTTTTTTTGCATGCCGCTACTGCGCCCATCATGCAGATTCATATGACAGGATTGCATTACTCTCAATGGTTTGATCTTCAGAACTCAAGTTCACTGGTTTCATACCGATAACTTGTTTTATTGATTCCTCGAAGGTCACGCTTAACCTACTGTACTGCACTGGTACTTATACATTATCATGAAAATTGGAAGCATGTGAAATCGGACCAATCTGGTGACAGCTAGATCACAAAGGAGCATAAATGGATTTAATTACAACGCTTTGGATTTGTAGCATGCGGACAATCAAGCACATTTTAGCCCACTTGTACATAAATTGATTTCACGTTCCATAATCTTCACTAGAACCTTTTGCTGTGGTGGATGATTAGATGTTCATTCAGATGTCCATGAGCTACGTACTAAAATACTCTGACAGTGATTCCTGAACTGCTACTGAATCTACAGCCCTATAGAAATATTTTAGCAGAGCTGTGAGCTTGCTGTCTGAATTGACTATAATGAGAGAGAAAGACTGGAAAGACATGTTCCGCTCCCTGTTTACTAGTAACTTCACTCCAAGCGATCAGGGAGTGAAAGAAAACACAAACACAATGACTTTATTAATACGGTGCTGGGAAACTTTGCACTGCTTACAATCCACACCGCTCACAAACTGGTCTGGAACATAGTGAACACAGACAAGCAGCACTGGGACTTTTCACTGTTTGTATCCCTCCACTTGTCTGTGTTTATTTTCAGACAGACTGTCAGTCTGTGCATTATTTATGGGGATTTTTCAGTGACTCTTTCTACAGGTAAAATGGTTATGCAAGTAGATGGCGATGAGGGACTCTATGATTGAGTCATTGATTTATTCATTCATTCATTCACTCAACTGATTTGTTCAGAACACTGATTCAATCAGGAACCAAACAAGTGACTGTCTAAATTCGGAAACAGCACTATCATACTAGACTTATACTGAACCATAACAATATTACAGAAACAATATGTGTAAAGACAAGTGTTTGTCAGAATTCACAGTATTCAAAAAAATACCTGAATAACCTACCACTACTGGCGAGATTCTGAAGGGCTCATCCACTGGACACTTTACTATCCCATGAGGCCATGGGGGAGGAGCTGTGAATGGCTGTGAAGCAAACGCAACTGATGTTGTAAATCACATGACAATGAAAACAACGTGGATGTAATCCGCCCAGATTACATTCGTACAATTTTGAAAATACTTTTTAAATACTTTTTAAAGTATTTGCTTTTTTAAAAGGAGTACCTACCTACTCAGAGAGTATGCGATTTCGAACACAGCCTGTGTGCTGCTGGAAGTCTCAACACTTATTCGGCTTTAACTCAGTTCACACAGACTACGGTTATCAGTCCTGTTTTAAGTCCTTAACCCATTTAATCTCACTGGTCACAATTGTGACCACAATTTTTTGTTGCATATTTTAGTGTGAAATTGAAAAGGAAGTCATATTATGAAGCACATGTGCATATATAAGGATGATGTAATGTAAGATATCTATATGAGTTTATGGCAGGTCTGACATGATTGGTTTGTTTGGTCATGTGACCACACACATTTATTTCCTGGTGCTTCCATCTTAATGGAAGGATGACATCAATGCTCAGAAAGGACAGGTAAGAATTCTAAGTTCCTTTTTGAATAGCTCATACATTTTTTGCACATATCATAATGAAAGGGTTATCTATACATACACATTTAAATTAAATGAATACATGCTTTATTCTGTTGTCAAACTGCAGATAAATGAAGACGGTTACAATTGTGACCGGTGTATAACACAGGGAGTCTATGTTCCCCATACGTATGTAATTCTGTGTTATTTTTATGAACTCAATTTCAGACTTGACACTGACGATCCAGAGCCTGCAATTTGTATTATAGCAGTGGTCCCTAAGATAGAGAAGGATGCAATAGAAAGCGACTGTGATAGTGATGCATCTGACATGGATTTTAACAGAGGTGGGAGTAAGTCACACATGTGCAAGTCACAAGCAAGTCTCAAGTCTTAACCTTCGAGTCTCAAGCAAGTCCAAGTAAATTTTTTATAAAGGCAAGTCAAGTCAAGTCAAGTCACTGCCTTATGTCAAGCAAGTCAAGTCAAGTCGTAGCTTGGGTCACAAGTCACTGGCAAGTCATACAAACGTTTGACGATTTCACTGACGATTTCCCGTGCCCACTACTCGTGCGCGCGCCCTCGTACAAACACTGTTCCAGTCTGCTCCCGAGCACGCGGCTAGCTCTCTTTACGTTACAAGAGAGCTACCCCGCCCTCGCGTCCCCGTTCGCGCGTCATGCAGAGCCCTCTCGAGCTCTCTGCATGACCCGGACGGGCTTGCGCGCCGCCGTCGAAATGTCTCGCCATGTCAGTCCCCTTAGATAAGGCTACTGCAGTGGTGTATTTGGCAGCCAACGAGCCGGTAATGCAACCCGCTCGCCTGCACACATCCGCCGTTCTCGCGGCGACCCAGAGAAATCTCAAGTGAGTATAATGTCAGATTAAGAATGTAAGTTACGTGCCTGCTCACGAGCGCTCACGCTTACTAACAGACACATCGCCTCCGAAAAGACGTGCGTGTTTAAGTTTATTCCCTGTCAGTCCCCTTCAAACAGGCTACTGCAGTGGTTCAATTAGCAGCCAACGAGCCGGTTTGTTGACCCTCTCGCCTGCACACAAACGCCGTTTTCACGGCGACTCAGAAAAATCTCAAAATGAGTAAAATGTCTGGTCCGGCTCATGCCGTCGGTGTTGTAAGTGTAATGAAAGTGCCCACGCCCCAGTGTTCACCACTACACATAAGCACTCCGAACCTCGCAGAGCACACCCTCATGAAGCGCAGAAAAGCCGCTCGAGTGTTGAATGTAAGAAATGTGTCCACAAGTCTGTGCCCACTATCTGCCCGCTCTGTTACACGATCAAGAAAGCAGGTTATGAATGTAAGTCTCGTGCCCGCCAGAGTGCGTTCACGCTTGCTAACACAAACCTCCCCCCGGGCTCCGCCCGCGCGTTTAAGCGTTATCACAAAACGCAAGGCATTAATAAAACGCTCAACATCCATTATGATCGGGGCGTCAAATACACTTGTAAGTCTAGTGCCCGCTCTCACGCTTACAGGAAGCTTTTCCACCCGGAGCGCTGCTCGCGCGTCAAAGAGTGAAAAAAGAATGTTCCCCATCCCTTATGATTGGGACATCTCACATAAATCAGCCGGTCTCGGCTTTCAGCGAGCAGCCATTGCCCAGAACCGAGAGCGCGCGCGCCGCGCTTTCGGCTCCGGGTCAATTTCACAAAAGAAAGCAGGTTATGGATGTAAGTCTCGTGCCCGCCAGAGTGCGTTCACGCTTGCTAACACAAACCTCCCCCCGGGCTCCGCCCGCGCGTTTTAAGTGTTATCACAAAACGCATGGCATTAATAAAATCTTCCCCTTCCATTATGATCGGGGCGTCATATACACTTGTAAGTCTCGTGCCCGCGCACACGCGCTCACGCTTACAGGAAGCTTTTCAGCCCGGAGCGCTGCTCGCGCGTCAAAAAGTGAAAAAAAAGAAAAAAAAAAGAATAAAAGAATGTTCCCCATCCCTTATGATTGGGACATCTCATATAAATCAGCCGGTCTCGGCTTTCAGCGAGCAGCCATTGCCCAGAACCGAGAGCGCGCGCGCCGCGCTTTCGGCTCCGGGTCAGTTTCACAAAAGAAAGCAGGTTATGAATGTAAGTCTCGTGCCCGCCTGAGTGCGTTCACGCTTGCTAACACTAACCTCCCCCCGTGCTCCGCCTGCGCGTTTAAGTGTTATCACAAAACATAGGGCATTAATAAAACACTCCCCATCCATTATGATCGGGGCATCAAATACACTTGTAAGTCTCGTGCCCGCGCACACGCGCTCACGCTTACAGGAAGCTTTCCCGCCCGGAGCGCTGCTTGCGCGTCAAAAAATGACAAAAGACTGTTCCCCATCCCTTATGATTGGGACATCTCACATAAATCAGCCGGTTTCGGCTTTTCAGCGAGCAGCTATTGCCCAGGTTTATTTCTACTGGTTTATTTCTCTAGATCTGAAGGATGCCTATTTTCAGATTCAGATAGTACCCCTTCACAGGCAATTTTTGAGATTCGCCTTCGACGGTCAGGTATATCATTACACCGTCCTGCCGTTCGGCCTGTCCCTGGCACCCTGTACATTTACAAAGTGCATGGACGCGGCGCTCGCCCCCCTGAGAAGTCAGGAGCTGCGAATAATGAACTATCTGGACGATTGGCTGATATTGGCACTGTCAGAGACAGAACTGCTATCTCACAGAACAGTGCTTCTCAGTCATCTGGAAAGCTTGGGTCTCACGGTCAACTGGACCAAGAGCTCATTACTGCCCAGCCAGTCAATTTCCTTTTTAGGAATAGCACTGGACTCGGTGACCATGATGGCTCGTTTATCGACACAGCGCGCGCGCCGTGTTCGCCACCTAGCCGCATCTTTCCAGAAGGGCAGCTTTCTCCCTTTGAAAACATTTCAAAGGATGTTGGGCTGTATGGCATCAGCTGCAGCGGTGCTCCAGCTGGGCCTACTGCGCATGCGCCCGCTCCAACGCTGGTTGAATGCTCGCGTGTCCCGCCGGGTGTCTGGCGGCCAGAAAATCAGAGTGACTCAGGCCTGCATAGCAGCTCTGCAGCCCTAGTTAGTGGCCGACTGGTACCAGCAGGGAGTAATGATGGGAACCATCTCTTATCGTAAAGTCATCTCGACAGACGCGTCCAATTCGGGTTGGGGCGCACTGTTCGAGGGCAGACCGGCCTTTGGCCAGTGGTCAGACCAGGAGAAGGGTTTTCACATAAACTGTCTGGAAATGATAGCGGTCGAGAACGCGCTGAAGTGCTTCCTCCCGTTCATACAGGACCAGCATGTTCTTGTCCGCCCGGACAACATGTCTGTGGTATCCTATGTAAACCGTCAGGGCGGTGTCAGATCCAGAAATCTCTGCAATCTGACGGAACGCCTCCTTATTTGGTCTCCGATGCACCTGCGCTCGCTGAGGGCGGCGCCTGTGCCTGGCCATTTGAACGACGGCCCAGACAAACTGTCCAGGGACAATGTTCCCCCAGGGGAATGGTCCCTGCACCCCAAACGGTCCAGAAACTGTGGCGCCTATTCGGCAGAGCGGAAGTCGACCTATTTGCGTCAAAAGACAACGCTCAATGCCCGACGGTCTGTTCGAAGGACGAGGACGCGCTGGCCCAGGTTTGGCCCAGCCTCCCACTATATGCTTTCCCTCCGGTCTCTCTGTTGCCACAGGTGATCAAGAGAATCAGGGAAACGCGCCACTCGGTGCTCCTCATAGCCCCGCGTTGGGAGAATCAGATTTGGTTCCCGGAACTAGCAGGGCTGTCACATACAGCTCCGTGGCCGAATCCGGTGAGGGCAGATCTCCTCTCTCAGGCTCGCGGCACGATCTGGCATCCCAATCCAGAGCGCTGGTCTCTGCATTTATGGTTGATCAACGGGTACTCGTTGCCCTGCCAGAAGGAGTGATGAACACGATCACGCAGTCTAGAGCCCCTTCCACGAGAAGGCTCTACGCGTCTAAATGGTCGGTGTTCTCTGGATGGTGCACCGACAGAGGTCTGGAACCGCGGACATGCGGGGTGGCGCATCTGCTCACCTTCCTACAAGAGCTGTTGGATAAGGGAAGGTCCCCATCCACGCTCAATGTATACGTGGCGGCCGTGGCAGCGTTCGCAGTATCGACGCACGGCCAGTCATTGGGAAGACACGAGTTGGCCATCCGCTTCCTTAGAGGAGCTAGAAGGATGAATCCGCCGCGCCCCCCGTCGGTTCCCATGTGGGATCTTTCATTGGTCCTCGAGGCCCTGAAAGCTTTTCCATTTGAACCACTAGACACCGTGGGGTTGAAATATCTATCACTGAAAACCGTCTTTCTGACTGCACTGTCGTCAGTAAAACGTGTAGGGGACCTGCATGTGCTGTCTGTCAGCGCGTCGTGTCTTGAGTTCGGACCGAATGACTCTAAAGTCATCCTCAGACCTAGACATGGCTATGTCCCTAAAGTGATGGGCACTCCATTCAGAGCGCAAGTTATTTCGCTGTCAGCTCTCCCAGCATCTGACAGCGAAGGTGATGTGAATCTCCTCTGCCCTGTCAGAGCGCTGAGGTTTTACATTACGCGCTCCGCCTCCTTCAGGCGTTCGGAACAGCTTTTTGTTTCGTTTGGTGGGCGCACCAAGGGTCTCGCCTCCTCGAAACAGAGCCTGTCCAGATGGATAGTAGACGCTATAGCGGCCGCTTACGCGTCAAAAGGTCTGCAATGCCTTCTGGGCATCAGGGCTCATTCCACGAGAGGCGTGGCCTCTTCGTGGGCATGGTCCAGTGGAATTTCTATCCATGACATATGTGTAGCGGCGGGCTGGAGCTCCCCGTCTACCTTTGTCAGGTTTTATAACCTAGAAGTTCCTGCCTTGCAGGCTAAACTGTTGTCAGTCTGAAGGAGAGGTGTATTCTGCCCAGATCTCCTGCTCAGATCACTCTCACATGACTCAGCTCTCCTGGTTGAGCTGCACTAAGTAGGGTATGTGCCATGTGCCTATACAGACCGGCGCGCTGCTCTGTATTCCCTATGTGTGCTTATGTACAAGTGATGGCCCGCGTGGCTGGCCACCTTATTTTTTCCACTTATGGGGTTCCCCTGAAAGCTCGGGGTCTCATGTGGATGCTTGGCGCGCACGGCGTTGACAAAGTGTTCCCGTAGCGTAAGCTAAACTTACGCAATACGAGATAACCTCTCGTAAGAGAACGATACTCGGTTACTAACGTAACCTCGGTTCTCTCTAGAGAGGGAACGAGTATTGCGTAACCGGCCGTGCTCGCACCACGAGCGACTTCGCTTCAGTCGACGAAAACCAGGGAAGTCAGCCTACAGCCCCTAGTGTTATACGCTAAGCCACGCCCATTCTGGCGGGCTGTGACGCTATGAAGGCGCGGGCGCCCTTCATTGGGCGTGACGTCACGCCGGGCTCACTGGTAGGCTGCAGCAGTTGAGCACGCCAATGAGCACGCGAGATGGCCTGCTCTAGGTCTGCTAGCTGCTGCACTGCGTTGACAAGGAATACAAAATTAAGGATAATTTTTTGGCTTCAGTATCTCGAGAAGATGAATCTTTCCCGTAGCGTAAGCTAAACTTACGCAATACTCGTTCCCTCTCGTGAGAGAACCGAGGTTACGTTAGTAACCGAGTATCGTTTTATTTGCAACTTTATTTATTTTTTTATATATATGCATTTCCACATATAGCTGAGTGGTTACTACAATAAAAATCTAAATGTAACTGAAATTAGGCCAACATTAAAGCATGAAAAAATAAATATGCCTCAAACATTGCAGAAGACCATTAAAAGGTATTAAACAATTCACAATTCAAGTATAATTCCAATGCGACCAAAGGCATTCTTCAAACTGGCATCCCCTTAATACAAGTTATATATTTTTAATTATGAAGTTAAAACCGCCAATAGGTGGCGCCAAATTACCGTATTAATGTACGAGTCATAGAAGCATTCATTTAACTTATGTTCAAAACGGCAGATTCGTTCTGGAACTAAGCAACTAGGTCACTGAATCACAAATAAGCATAACTCTTTCTGTGGCTTGTTTGGAACTATTGTCATTGGAGAAATCGAGCAAAAACAGAAAATATTAGGCTTATTAGGCTATGTCTAAATGTCACATCACAATATTCACTCTTTGTTTACTGAACTGTTTTATAAAATCATTATCATATTTGCAATCGCGTCAATATTCTGGAAATATTTTTTTAATATCATATGTTATTATGAAAATAACTCATACTAGGGCATTTTTTCTACCACATTTTGAATTTTGGGTGCAATATTAATTCTGCTGGCATTTTGATAACATCTAATAGATTTAACCCCTGATAACATCTAACCCTGCTTTAAGAGAAACATAAAACACGACAAAACATTAACAGTTTTCTATGTTGTTTTTGTCATTGGAAAGAACGACATATTTGGCTTTAAATCATGATTTAAAAAGAAATGTGGCAAATGTTATACAAAACATGTGACATCATTAATTATCATTTGAATATTGACAACATTAAGCTACATTTGAAAACATAATTGTGTATAAAGAGGCATGCTGTTTTGACTAATATTCTCGATTTAAAGATAGTCAAATTGACTATAACAAACAGGTTAAACAAGCCATAGCTTACTTTTAGACGTGGTGAATGAAGTTCGACTGTTCGAGGTTGTGAAGGTCGTCCGATATCCCTTGCCAGTTATTATGCGTACAGCAAATCTTCTTGTATGAATATAGTCAATTTCTAGTGTTTATATCCAAAAAGAAACGATGCTGGGAGATGTTTTTGTATTTAGCGCGCTCACTGCGATGTATGTTTTTTCTGGGCTTGTACAGTGTCACGCAATCGCGCAGAATCTGATGACTGGCGTCAATGGTTCCGTTGCTTTCATTTTGTTCATCAATTGATGTTGCGATGATAAATGTATATCAAGTCATTCTCGAGTCATACAGTTCAAGTCAAGTCAAGTCTCAAGTCATTGGATCTCAAGTCAAAGTCAAGTCAAGTCATTTTCTTAATTTAGTCAAGCAAGTCTCAAGTCCTTAAATTTGCGACTCCAGTCTGACTCGAGTCAAGTCATGTGACTCGAGTCCCCCATCTCTGGATTTTAATGGTGACTCAACTCACATACCATAAAGAATTTTGTATTCTACTGCAGAACTGTTTGGATCTGATCATTTTGAGGAAATTGAACCTGAATGCGAAGGCCAACCAAAACTCACAATTCAAACAAGAAATCTCTCAAATAAACTTGAAGCTGCTTAATCATCTTTATTGCCATCTTCAGATGCTACTACTGCCACCATGCCAGTGCCCTTGACAGAAACATCCCTGAACCTGCCTGCGGCAACCAACCAAAACTCACTGTAGTGGCAAAAAACATTGTTGGGTTTTTCCTGTAACCCCCTGTTATTGTTTCCAACCACCTGGAGAATGCGAGTACCGGGTCAGACTCACAGCCCGAATCCAAGAAAATCCAAGAGTGTTGTTGTTGAATGTTGTCGATATTTATTGCAAATAAATATAAAGTACAAAACAAAAAATGAGAACTGGTTTAAATGTCTTTAAGCATTCCTTTGTAGCGCTTGGAGTTCAGCTTTCTCATACAGGCCAAGCTTCAGTTACGCAGATCCAGGCCGAGGTCAAAGACTGTATCTGCTGGCATGCCTTCTCCTTCTCTCATGCGCTACACGCTCCAACTTATAGGATAGCGCCCTCTCTGGCTGTTGAAGGTGTACTACTCAAATGCAATAAAAAAGACAATTATAAGTAAATTATGAAACCAAAAATAAAACTCAAATGCGGCTCCTACACTCACAATCCGA
This sequence comes from Siphateles boraxobius, assembly GCF_051911475.1. Taxonomy (NCBI): domain Eukaryota; kingdom Metazoa; phylum Chordata; class Actinopteri; order Cypriniformes; family Leuciscidae; genus Siphateles; species Siphateles boraxobius. The sequence continues at coordinate 11,921,387 of NW_027508975.1, forward strand.
ACAAGAAATCGTACAAAACAACCTGAAGCTGCTTTATCATCTGTATTGCCATCTTCAGATGATGCTACTACTACCATCATGCCAGTGCCCTTGGCAGAAAGCACCCCTGCTCAGCTGATTAAAAGGAACAACAAAAGTAGGATTTTCAGAAAGTCTAAAAAAACAGCAAAAAGCAATTTGCCTGACTACATTGTGTATGAACCAACAGCAGCACAATGTCTAAAAGCAACCAATCCAAATCCATTGGATGTGTTTTTAGCAATGTATATTTTTTTCATGGACTTTTCAAATATTCTTTTACATTATTGACATTGATTGTTTAATATATTTACAAATACCACACAAACTTATATATGTCATCTCTGGGAAAAATTTGGGATTAAATGGGTTAATACTATTATGTTCACACAGAGTTTGGTTCACAAGAACATTCTGTAACCAAACCCACAGATATACATTTTCAGGACTCACAACCTAATTTTCAAGCTGATATGTGATTGTAACCGGACTAGACAACTAGATCTTTCTCATGAAATACAGTGTGAGAGAGCCACGCTGCGCTCAAAGTGTGTTGTGGGTTTTTATATATGTTGCTTCGGTAACTTACAGAGCCACAGATATGAGCTGCGTATCATTGGAAGGTTGTAAATCCAGTCTCTGCTAAACATGCTAAAACTATTCAGAGAGTTTTCATTAGTGAAATATTAGTATACCGTTAAGACCAATTACATAATATTTTTCATGTAGACTATATACAACTTACATGGGTCTTTTGATTGGTCTTTTCAAGGGCACTGACCACAGCTTGGGTACCAAAACATATAGTCATATCACAGGCCCAGGTAAAGAATATAACCACTGGCGAAGCACTTTAATGTACAAATAGATGTTTTTGTCATGTACACAATGCACACATTACGTGAGACGTTGAACCTCTTACCCTTCGGGTGATTTCCACTTAACCCCAGTGTGACCCATAATGAATTATTTAGTCCAAGGCGATTATGATAGGCCCTCTCTGATGACAACGCTGCTCTTTTAAACCTATGATAAGTGGCATGACTTATGGCCACTTTACAATCATGTTGATCCTGTATGAAAAGGTTATCTGGATGGATGTGCTTTCTAGATGGAAATGTTAATCACCCCCCCCCCCCCCCAAGGGAGAGGAGGTGGTAGAGGGGCCAATGTGGGAGGATTGACCACTCTCCCCAAGGCTTACAACCACCCATTTAAACAGCTTAAGAGCGGAGCTTACGTATGAAGAAATAGACCATCGCTGGTTTAAAAACCTTTGAAATGACAGCAGCAGGTCAGATGCGCGATGGGAGGGGTTGATGGGTGACTTTTGTTTGCATAGCATGTGTGTGGATGTAATTAGAGCGATGTCAAGCAGTCACTGAGGAACTGATCACTAATGTTAAGTGTTGTGGGCACCTCACAGTTAGGAGGGAAGCCATTCCCAAGGATTTTTTTTTTTTTCTGAAGCTGCCTCAGATGACCCTGAGTTTTATTTCTGCTGGGAAAAGTAATAAGCTAGAATAGAATGACATTGTTTGCACTAATAAAATTACCTTTAAAAAGATAATGGGATGTGATATCCTTTCTGCTGGACAGCGTTTCAGTGTCTGGGTTGGCTTCTTTGTTTGCTCAAGGAGGTTTAATGCAATAACCTCTCGGCCTCTGTGCGAGCGTTTACATGCAACAAGCGAACATGGCAAAAGGTAGGCCATTACCTCAGTCTGGTGTAATGTTAACCGTTTGAGCACTCACACATGTATACACACAGACCCACACAAACGTGCTGAGCAGAAGTGCCAGTGGAGCTCAGATTAGCTTAGAGCAGTAAAGTGCCTCTCTGCTCCTAATGGGCTATAAATCAGTGCAGTCGCAAGCCTGTTTACTGCTGCAGTGTCCTGCTCCTTCACTTTACAGCCCGTGATGGAAAAACCATTTAAATAAACACAGGACCCATTACATCTGAATCACTGCCACCTCAGCACAGAGAGTCGACATAAGCCAGCACATGCTGCCAAGTTTGTAACCAGTTACCCCTGGATTTTATTATTCTAAGTGAATTTTTGACTCAGACATTGTTGTGATGGAGCAGTCAAGCATTAATATTAATCTTGTATATATTAAGCAATCAGACACGGGAATGGCTCACATTTGCAGGTAAAGTGTGGATCACTGTTAGTTTTTATTAGTTTAACACTTAGATGATGTTAGGTGGAAATGCACATCATGTTTTATGAATTCCAACATAACATAACACAGGGTTACTTCAAGCCGAAAGAGGATCTGTCGTTGTTTACAAGTCCTCATGTCGCTTCAAACCCCATATGAACGTTTTCTTCCAAAAACAGATATAAGGGATGATGTCCATGCTTCTGCTTGACATATAAGGACTCTGAATGGTGATCAAATCTACACAAAAACAAAAACAAAACTCTTTTTAAGCAAATCATGTCATGACAATAAAGAACCAATGGTGTTGGGTGTCAATGAAGTCATGGCAAACTTGGTAGACAAATAGCTACAGTGGGACACATTGTACACATAGGAAAAGCTAGTTCCATTAAATTTAATTTTAGAAGAAAAAATAACGTGCCCTACCCTGTGAAACTTACAATAATGATTATAATGTATCCCTGACAGGTTCATATAAAAAAATCAGGTTTCCATCATTCTTATTTATGTGTATGCGCTTTCTGTAAGATAGAGAAAAAAAATTCCAGCAACTACAGTATGCTCCATATATACACAGACAACTTATTTCTTCAGATGTAAGTCTTGTAGGACTTACTTTTTACCAACAGTGATCTTGGTGTTGTAAGTAAGACCTCCTACGATATGGTGATCACAGAGTGTCCTTGGGTACAGCATAAACCATCAGATGCGTAAAATTAAAAATGTAAAAATATTCCTCCGCATGTAATTTGCAGTTTAAAGTTTCAATCACAGATGTTGATAGATAGCCAGAATACAGTGTTTGCCTCTATAGAAGTGCAGGTTTAAAAGGAATAGGAAAATTCAAATGATTTCTAAAATGAAAATAAACTTTCTATTCATCTTTCTATTTTAATATATGCAGCCTTGGTGAGCATACAAGACTTCTTTCATACAAAAAAAAAAACATTCTGACAACAACAAACTGTATGTAATCATTGTGTGCGTCTCTCAATGTTGTCTTTGTAATAATCACAAAATTGTTGCATTTGATGTAGCCTTCAAATGAAAAAAAACCTTCAATACTGCCATAAAAAATGCCTTACTGTCTCGTTTACTTTTGGGTTTGGTATTATGTTTAGCTTTTCATGCCTTTACTGTAGAGCCTCTTCACGTCATGGCAGCCACTCCAGAGCCTCCAAAAGGATTCACCGACGGTGACCCATGCGCCAACACTTCCAAGTCCAGTCGTCCCAAGTCCTTGCTGCTCCACGGTCCCGGCCTGCCACCATGCCATGATCAAGGTCCAGTTCCTCTTCATGGGCCTGGCCCTCCACCCTCCTGAACTCAAGTTTGGTTTTGGGTTTGGTATTGCATTTAGGTTTTAATTTCTTACGTTCTGTATTGCCACAATCATTTCCCTTGCCCTCATGTGATCTTGTCATGAGCTTACCCTGTTCATGAGTCATGTTCTGATTGGTTGTTCAGGTCATGTGTTTTTCTGCTATGTTTTGTTTTTGGTTTATTGGTTCATTGTTGTCAGGTCTTTCTTGTTAGTCTTTTTGTATAAATAGCCCTCGTGTTACCATTGTTCCTTGTGTAGCTTTATCTTTGTAACCTGCTGTTGGTGAGTTTGTTTAGTCCATGAACTCCACATGGGTTCTCACTTATACTTGCCTTTAGTGGACATTCGTTACACATATATATCTTATTAGAATATCTTGGCACAGCTGCACCAACATCACAAAGGACTGAGAGTAAAATCTTCTAAGCACTGCAGTCACTTTATATGTCCTGTGAGGTGAACGTCTCTGTGTGGCAGCGCTCAGCTTGAATCTTTCTGTTCTGAAACACATTGAGATCAAAACACTCTCTGTGTCTCCCTTCCTCTTTCTTTCTCCCTCTTCCATTTTTCTTCTTTTGTCTGTTAGAAAACAATAGTGATAATGGGGAAAACAGTGAAGAAAGGAGCGGGAACTTTGCCCAGACATGTTCCACATCTTGCGCACAGCAGGAAAATGCTTCGACAATCTGACACTTTAAAATCCAAGCATCATTTGTATTAATAAAAGGATGCATAATCCTCGCTTTGCATTAACAAGCAGCTTAAGGAGCTCCAACTAAATGTGAAGAAATTTTGAAATCTTGACAGAACTTTTTTCGCATTATGTTACATTTCATGCTGAATATCACTAATTGTTTTGCACTGCCAGTTTGGAAATATTGAACGTTTCTTGGCAAAATGGTCCTTTCTAATATATGCTCTGTGAGTTTCCTCTCCTTGGCTGGTCTAATTAGCGCCAATGGAGGTGTTGTCAGCCCACCTCCATCTCTGCAGATTGCAGCAGCTGTTTTAATTCCAGCGAGAGCAATGCTAAATTTCATTAAGACCCAAAGCCTCCTCATTACATGCAGACAGGTGCAGGAACTGCAGTGGATTCACACCATCATAAGAGACGCCTCCTCTGTATTTCATGTAACGTTTCATTGATGCACCACATTTTTGTTCTCCCTGCATACGAGATGAAGTTTCTGAAAATCTCTCAGCTCAGGGACGTTAGCGAAGCAGAAAGGTCAACCTAACAGCTATGATGACCAGCAGAACTATCCGCACTGGGGCCGCTGCGAACCCCGGTTTATCAGGGATCCTTTATGTTGGGTTCACAGATCCTTCAGCTCAGTAGAGAGATGGACCCATGTTACACCAGGCATGGATGTGCAGGTAATTAAGAGAGCGCTGGAGTCTTGTCATTGACATTATCCAGTGCCGTAGCCTATGTCCATTACTCATAGTAAAGCTCATTACAGAAGCACAGAACTCTGCGTCTTATCGCTACATTTCACACTCTATGTATGGAAACGGAGCAAGATAATTAACTCAACAGACCATCTTTCAGCAGAAAATATGGATTGATATAAAAAGAAGCCAATATGTGGAACTCTGACATTTAATGAGTCACCATGGTAGTAATATACATGAACATATAGTTCATGATGTTTGATTTCTACTGATGACTTACCAAGAAAGTCATTGGAGCACTGTAAACCCTAATAAATTTGCAGAACTCAAAGATTAAGTTAGTAAACCTTAATTTTGCACTACAAAAGAATGGAATTTAATTGAAATATTGACTCCAATCTGGATTACGTAATCAGATACTATAAATGAAGTTCTTGCAATTAGATTATATTGCATTTTAAAATACTAGTAATCAGACTAGTTACTTTTTTATTGATTACAGATTACACAATGGCAATAAAACATTAATCATTTATTTATTCTCCCTAATTCTTCTTTGTCATGTTTTAAAAATGTTCTTTCTAAAAACAAAATAGTATTTACATTCAGAAAGTCTTCTAGTTTTGTCAAATTGCACCCACAGACCAGACATAATATAATTAAATGGACATTTGAGAGGCCATTTGACCACTGGATTTACAGAAATCATTTCACTTTTAAGGAGTGTTTTCTCAACATTGCATATCTAATCAACTCCTGACGAATATTTGAATTATTAGTTTAATTATCACTCAATAAGTCATTTAAGTTTGTATTGCTATGTCTTTGGAAGTCATTTTCTTTCTTTTTTATTATATGTTTTATTATTTAAAAAATATTTATAATAATTAAAAACATTTATAATTTATTTAATTATTAGCTTTTGATGAAACTCACAAACCCCCTGTCCTCCACAAACCCCGGTAATGTAATATTTCATGCACATCATGTTGTTGATAACAAAGAATGTACACTACCGTTCAAAAGTTTGAGGTCGGTAAGATTTTTAATGTTTTTAAAAGAAGTCTCCTGCTCACCAAGGCTGCATTTATTTGATTAAAAATACAAAACAAACCCAGTAATATTGTGAAATATTATTTCAGTGTAAAACAGCTGTTTTCTATGTGAATATATCGTAAAGTGTAATTTATTCCTGTGATCAAAGCTGAATTTTCAGCATCATTTCTCCAGTATTCAGTGTCACATTCTAATATGATTATTTGATGCTCAAGAAACATTTATGATCATTATCACAGTTGAAAACAGTTGTGCTATTTCATATTTTTGTGCAAACCGTGATTCATTTTTTTTCAGGATGCAAGAGAAAAGCATTTCATTAAAAACTAAATATTTTGCATTATTATAAATGTCTTTACTGTCACTTTTGATCAATTTAATGCTTCCTTTCTGAAGAAAAGTATTAATTTATTTTTAAAAAAAAGTCGTATTGACCCCAAACTTTTGAACGGTAGTGTATATGAATATATTTTATTTCTCTTTGTATTTTTTGTATCAATATAGGAATATTGTTCAATATACAATATTATCATTCAATTCATTGTGATAAACGAGTTAGGTCAAAAGTAATCAAAAAGTAGTCAAATTATATTACCTAAAATGTGTCATGTAGTGGATTACGTTACTAACTACAATTGTTGTCATTTGTACATTTGGAATTTGGAATCAGTAACTGACTACACTATGCAAGTAATCTACCCAGCACTGGCTAACTCATACTAGTGATGGGTTGATCAAGAACAATTCGTTCATTTTGAATTAATCTTTTATATCATTCAGGAATAACAAGTTGTTTCAGACTTTTGTCCATATTAACTATAACAAGATAACTGTTCTGTACAGGAAACAGATTATTAGTTCACCTCCCTAGTCTCTCCTACAGTTCAAGTATGTTATTTTTTTAATTTGTGTCCAAACATGACAGCCGCATATATTCTATATTGGATTAAGAAATGAGTACATAATTCCTAACCGACTTTTCAAAAAAATATTTCTGTCATGACAACTCTTTGAGAGATTGGCATGATAATGGATATGGCAATGTTAATGTATTGGTCTTGGCGGAATAGATCTGCTATGGTATTTACCGAGACTGGCTACTGCTAATACATTCACAGACATTGCTGTGAGCATGTAAGACATGCTGCTGCTGCACATATTGGATACATGAAATAACCCCATAGCAGTCACAGTGGTGATTGGTTTAGTTTGTTTTCATTTGGACTTGTCTGCATGTCATCACATGTCACGTGTCATCTTCACTGTCATCATCAGTTCAGCTGTATCACCTGAGTTAAGTCAATCATCGTTATCTGTATCACCTGTGTTTCGGTAATCATTGTCATCTGTGTTTGCATTTAAGTTCAGTCAGTCTTTGTCCGATCTCAGTTGTAATTAATGTGTGTTGCTGCCTGTTTTTTGCTCTCCTGTATTTTGATCATCATTACATTTTCGTATTGAAAAGAAACCTATTCTTCTGTCTTCCTCCAACCACCTGTGATACCTGGAGGGTTTCTGAAAGCACATTGCACTGCTAACAGCAACACTACTGATATTTGAATGTTGAGCAGCGAGCTGATTGGCTGCTGATGCCACAGCAACCAGACAGCTGCGCTATGAAGTAACGATGTGATCCCTAACAAATACGAGTTAAGGACCTATCAGACTGCGCCATCGAGTTTCATGACAGAACTTTGTATTTATTACGTCTTCTGATATTTATACGTTGATTCCTAAATAAATGCAACATTACATACAGAGATTAGAGGTCACATGACAAATGAACAAAAGCGACTCGGACTCGAGGTGGGACACGAGGTGAACTAATTATTTCTGTTTTCTGTACAGAGCTGATTGAATCTGTCACATGACAATAGAAAGAATGACTCGGACAGGAAGACTTGGGAGGTGAGCTAATCATTTCTGTTTCCTGCACAGCCCATGTGGCCTCACCATAACAAGGAATGACTCATAATTTGTCATTGGCAAAAATTAAATATTTATATGTATTATTATTTCTTCATTTATTTTTTATATGATCAAAATTTGAGTAAGTAGGCGTGTTTGGGGGAATCTGGCTATTTGAAATGTAATCTTTAATTTAATTCTGCTCAAATTAATGACATGATTTGAAATAAAGATGTGTTCATTTTGCTGAACGAGATTCATTTGATTATATTGCAAAACAAATATTTTGCGGTTAACTGCAGTACACTATGTGCTAATGTAACTAGCAAAGAGACAATCTAAACACTTGCATGTATATACAGTAGTTAAGTAGTATATAGGCTTAAGGTTTTGATTAAGGTTTTCCTACAGGCTTTACTCCATATAACTGCAACATGACATAGACCACTATAAATCCCAACATATCAGAACATTAAACATGAATGCATCTTTCCATATTAATCTTCTGCAAAACCACACACACACACACACACACACACACACACACACACACACACACACACACACACACACACACACACACACACACACTTAATTTCAACATTTATTCTCCTTATAAAAAACTGACACAAAGCATGCCGGGAACTAGAAATCTGTTGCAACTCATTCAGTTTTAAAGTAATTATAGCTATTGAGTGTACATAACTTTTTTTTCTATTAAGTAGTATTTGATTGAATTGAACTCAGTTTATTTAGCTAATTTCACTGTTCGGTTTTACAGTGAGGAGAGGCCAAGAGGGAGAGAAAGTCCCATCGCTACATGCTCTCCCAAAAATGGAAAAAGTTTAACTGAGGTTATGGAGAGGAACGGGCAAGTTGCCCAATAAAAGTATAATTTATGCAGCTGCGTTCGGTACAGTTAAGGCCTCCGCACAAAGATGCTCTGTTCTAGGGTCGCCCATAAATTGGGGGTCTATGAATGGCTAGCTGTGCAGGACTATCAGAGCCCTTTCTCTGTCGCTCCTCCAGAGGGGAGAGACTGAAAGCTATTTCCCCCCGTTAACCCAGCTGATTTGTGGGACGCTAATGGCCAATGTTGACGCAGACCTCACTGCTCTTTTTTTTTTCCCACTCGTGGCGTCTCCTGGAGGGAATATCATGCCACTTTATCACATCGTTCCCACAGAGGCTGGAAACTCAAGGCCTGTGTGTTGGATAAGGCCCGTCCTGCTCGCCACTGGGTTAGATTAGACATGCTGTCATCATTCTGCCAACACTGAGATGTAGTGTATCCTCCAGACGAGGAGGACATGGTCATCACGGTCATGACAGGGAGGGTCAGTGTCAGAGACATGTAGGTAAGACATCCCTGAAGATTAATGGTAGGGGAGAGTGAAAGATATTCTTTCCACTAAATGTCTTTGTGTGGCATGTTAACCCTTGGAGCACCAGGCCTAAGCATGCACACTACAAAAAATACATTTCTTAACTATTAATTAATTTTTTGTCTTTTTTCCATTCTTGAGTTCAACTGAAAAGCAAAAATGCATAAGTATGACAGTGTTTTAGTGCCATGTTAAAATAGAAAAGGATGATTTGGGGAATAAAGACATAAAACAATTTTTTAAAACCTCATAATGAGCGCTCACAACGTTTAGAGAATAAAACTCATAATATTAGATTAAGATTAGCGAACCTTTGCAAATAACGTATGGAAATTGTGGAAAATATATAATTGTAGCATTATGAGATCAAAATCCAAATATTACCAAATTTAAGTAGCAATATTATGACAATAAAGTAATTTATATGAGATTAAAATCATAATATTAAGAAAAGTAAATTCTTCTAAATGTGAAAAATGCTTAATGTTACTAAAACCAATTTCCTTGTAATATTATGGTTTTATTCTCAAAACTGTGTTACTTTATTCTTATAAAATGCTATTATGAAAATAAATCTAATTAATATAAACATTATGATTTTATCATCGTAATGTTACCTCTCGTGCCAGATTTTTTTTTTTAACATGGCACTAAAACTTTCGTGTGTGAGTGTGCGTGTGCATGTGCACGTACATCTGTGCGTCCTAGAACAGCAAAATATTCCAAATCCACAACGACACTGATTAAGCAAATAAATATACTGAACAAAAGGATAAAAATGACAAATTATTTCCATGTTTTGGCCACAAAATTATGTTTTAAGCACAGAAAGCACATACAATAGTTAATTAATACTATTAAATAATTAACTGTTTTTAATAATAGACTATACAAACAGTGAGTTCATTCATGCCACTGTAATTAACAAAGTCATATTGTTTAATTGGCTCATATGTAAAGAGTTAAACAATGCTTTGTTACAGAAAATGGGAAAACTACTTTAAGTAAGTGCTTTAAACATGAACTAAGATTGATAAATGCTATAGAAATTGCTTATTGTTAGGTCATGGTAACTGATGTGTTTAAATGGGTGGTTGATTGCGATTTCACTTTTTTTCATTTTAAATAGTGTGTAATTTTGCTGTTGGTGCATGAACAGTATCTGCAAAGTTGCTGATTCACCTGCCAAAAAGTGATTGAAGCCTCTACTTATTGATTGAAAGGTTATTTCTGCCCTGAAATGTGTTGCTTATATTCATGATGGTTAATTCTGACTGAGTATAACTCACCTAGTACTTTTTAACCTTTCAATCAAAAAGTAGAGGCTTCAATCACACTTTTTGGCAGGTGAAATACTGCATTATAATGGTTGTATTGGCCCTTTACAGGTATTTTAATGGGTAAAAAGTACTGGGTGAGTTATAATCAGTCAGATTTAACCCTCATGAATATAAGCAACACATTTCAGGGCAGAAATTACACACTTAGACATGTTATATTGCACCCCATAAACACAATCATGCAAAGAAAAAAAAGCAGTAAACCACCCCTTTAACAAATGGTAACAAATGAAAACTTTGTCTTGAATTATCTTCCACCTCCCAATCAACCCAATTTACCTTTTTCCCCCCACAAGGTTAATGCTGAAAATTAGAACTAAAAAACTGTTTTCCTTAATATATATTGCAAGTAAATGTATCTTGTTGTATGAGTGTTTACAGTGCATACTTTATGCGTATTTTTACAGTGCATACAGTGCAGTTTATAATTTTATCAGTGCACTGGGTATGAAGACCACATCAGGTAGAAGTTTAAGTGCATTTAAATATTTATCGGTGGAAAAGTGCCTTGAATAAGCACCTCCAATTAGCCCTGGTCAGTGGGCCTGCAGCGCAGTGGGACTCTCTGAATGTTTTATTATAGGCTGATGCATTCAGCAGCGTCAGTGTTTGTCATTATAGGCTCTCAGCGGCTCACGCGGTCACCACAACAGGGCCCGGGCCTCAGCAGAGAGCCGCCGAAAACCACATCTGCTGGAGCACACTCATCAATTCCACATCTGCAGAATGGCCAACGTTAACCTCTTTGTGAATGCATCTTTGTTGTCAAGTCAACTCACATCAGATTTATTAATGCAGAGCTTTATACAATACAGATTGTTTCGACAGACTCTTGCAGAGATGCATTAGTGAGCTTAATGACCCTAAATGTGGATTCACAGGGTCAAGAACCAAGCTAAATTTTGTTGCATAAGTTTTCGCCACATTGACATAAAGCCTCGGCATCCCAGAATTCCACGCTGTTGCAGCCGGGCCCATTACATCTGTCACAAAGTTGTTTTTTTGCCACACGTTTTGACATTTCCTTGGGAATGATAAAAAATGAATGATGACCTCAATAGTCTTTTACATCTGCGTGAGGATCAATACGGTGTGGGCGAGTAGGTTAGGGGGTCTCTAGAGGTTGGGGGGGGGGGGGGATGAAGGGGGGGGGGTCTTCTCCAAGACGTGCTCCACTTGTACACAAGCTGCCGGATTCTCTGAGTACCGTGTTTAATTGGAGGCCCGGGCCGGGGCTGGCAGACGGGGTGCTGAGTGGGGCTGTCAGTGCCGAGTGGTACGGCAGGGCGGCAGCAACGCTGGAGCTCCTCTCCATAGAGAGCCCGGGAGTCCCATACATTATTGATTGCTCCTGAGATAAAAGAGGATGCTATGCCGTGCACCCTGCTTCTCATGGAGGAAAATGAAAAAGGGAGACATGGGGAGGGGAGAGAGAGAGAGTGAGAGTGATGCCCTGGCTCCCAGCACAGTGTCGAGGAAGAAAAACAAGACCTTGAGAGTTTGATTCTTTTCCTTTTACATTGTTAGGGTATCAAAGTACTTCTAATATTCATTATTCATAGGTAGGCTCATCACAAATGGGTATTATTTCACAATGCTGCATTTTTTTAAGAGCTTCTTGTACATACATACCACAAAAGAATAGCAATTCTCTCAAGAATTCTTAGGATAATGAAGAATTACAAACGTTTGGTTGTGAAAAGTAACAACAAAGTGCACCAAAAAAAAACAGTAACAGTAAATCACACGACTAGGGTCTGGAATTTGGAACTTTTCTATTGATTTCAGGGGCATTTTTTACTTTTGTACAGGCAGTTTTTATAATCACCTTATTAATTGTATCTGTGTAAACTGTTTGTTAGTTTATTAGTAAGAGCCAAACTTTTTACACATCCACCCGTCCTTGGTGTGAAGAGGCCTTTATTCAAACTGGGAATACATTATAAACAGAAAGCGAACAAATAACACTGAAGTGGTTCATGACTTCTGAGTCTAGTGTGAGTTCCCTTTCAGTCGATAACATCAGACGTAGTCGACGGTCGACTGAATGGGGATCGCGCTAGAGAGCCTATCATCTTCGATTACTATTGAACGAGCCAATGGAATTTTGCGTGCGTGATTTGCATCACACACTCCGCCCCCGCGGCGCGGGTGTAAATACGGAAGTGGATGCACGCACTAGTTGCCTTTCGCTTCGGAGCCGTTAGTCTTTGATGTCTCTGAAGAGTGCTGTTGTATTCAACGAGCGAGTGTGTCGGTGTTCTTGCGGGAAGACCTCTCCAGTGCTGGTGTTCTACAGCCTGGTGCAGCGGTGATCGCAAGCTTCTCAGCTCTCAACTGCTGTTTTAACAGCATCAAATTTCTATTGTTTGTTTGTGTGTTGACGGTTGGTTAGAGGGCGAGAAGTGAGTGCTTCACTGTTGGTTGAAAGACTATTCAGTGTTTGCTGCGGTCATTCCCCGTGTGCTCCGGCACTGGTGACGGTCCCATTTCCTAAAAGAGCAACACGGGTGTGAGTGCGTCTTTTCCAAGATGCCATTCCATCCGTGCGTTTCTGGGTGCGGTCTGGCGCTATCCCCCTCTGACGGTCACGAACGTTGTGTCGCATGTTTGGGCTTACAGCATTCCGAGGCAGCTTTCGTGGATGAGTCATTTTCTCACTGCGGGAACATGGCCATCTCGGTGTTGAGATCTAGACTCGCCTTCATCAAAAGCATTGGTGCAGTCCCCACCTCTGGGCCCCGCCATTGTTCTTCCTCTGGGTTACCTTCCCAGAGAAAGACTGGGGTGCCGTCCAAGCTGGGTGATCTGAGGATCACAGTGAGGGGTAATCCGCCCGGCCAGGCCCCGTGGATCCCTCACTCCTCTTTCGCACCGCAACCGGTGGAGCTCCCCATTGATCCCGCTGGTCCCTCTGTAATGGACAGACCAGCCGTGTCATTTGGGGCCCCTCCAGGGGATACCATGTCAATCGCAGCATCGGAGGGGGAGCTGAACTCTGGAGATGACGACTCGGCTGCACTGCCTCCCTCTGGGAGACCAGTGTTGCCCGAGCCAGATCCAGAAATGTCAGCTATGCTAAAAAGGCCGCCGAGGCGGTAGGGCTCGTGTGGAACCCTCCACCGTGTCCCGAGCCGTCTCGGTTGGATGATTGGTATATCGGGGCGGGCCTTACTGGTTCTCAGTCCGCCGCCCCGGTTCCTTTCTTTCCTGAAGTGCATGAGGAGCTTACGAGGGCATGGATGGCACCTTTCTCTGCCAGAAACCGCCTGAGTGGCTCTTCCCCCCTCACTACCCTTGATGGGGGAGCGGTGAAGGGTTGCGAGGCTATCCCTCCAGTGGAGCGGGCTGTTGCGATGCAGTTATGCCCAACGGCGGCCGCTTCCTGGAGGGGTGGTCCTCGTCACCCCTCTAAAGCCTGTAAGTTCTCGTCCGCTCTTACGGGCAAGGCTTACAAAGCTTGTGGGCAAGCGGAAGGGGCGCCCAGCCTGCTCCAGGTGCTGCCAAGCCAGGTGGTAAGCATCAGCGCAAAAGAAAACGCTGAACCTGGACGGGCTCTCAGGGATGGAGGAGTTGCTCGTGGAGTGGTCGCCGATCCACTCCCTCTGGCTGGTTGGAGGGCCGGCTGGAGTTTTTTGTTATGTGTGTGTTTGTTCCGCCGCTGGCCCCTATAACGGGGTCAGCGGTACCCACATATTCAGAAAAAGAGCAAATTTTCTATTCCTGGGTCCCAAGTGGACCAGTCTGGCGGGTGTGACCCTGTAATAGCCTTACATCCCCCAGCTTCCCTTGGTCGCCAGCAGGTAGCTTGGGGCGTTCGAGGACCCGGTCATCCGCCTTCTCACGTCCCCCTGCCACTAGTGGAGACGGGTAAGTGTTGCACTGCACACTAACACCACTATCTCTACTTTGCTGCCCCACCTCAGGCTCGGCTACCCCGCTCAAGTCAGTGATAATCATCACATTAGGTGTTGAGCAGACGTGCTCCTGAACATTCAGAGATATTCATCACACCGAGTGTTGAGCAGTGCTCCTGACTTGTGCGTGCTTATCTTATCCTGCTGGCGAAGGATTTGATATAGCCGCTCCTCCAGCTGGTACGAAGGCCAGTTGTAAACTCGTTCTTCGTGCTACTAGGTGGTGGGTCGTGACCATCTTGGCCCAAGATTCGTCTGCAGCTCCGACCTGAAAGACATGTGCTTCAGATCTCTACCTTCCACACCACAAGCCATCCTGTGTGTTGCGTGTAAGGGTGGAGTATCAGTACAGTGTCCTTCCCCTCGAGTGCTCCAGAGCCCGTTGGGTCTTCAGGTCAACTGGAAGAGAGTAATCTCGCCCACGGGCTGAGTATCTCTTTTTCAGTTTTGGAGATGGACTCGGTCTAACACGTCTCTCCAATGAGAATGTGTTCAGCTGGTGTTGAAGTGAGAAAGGGTACCACTGAAAGAACTTTCAGAGGCTCCTGGGGTATATGGTAGTTGCAGCCTTTGGCTTCCTCCATATGTGACCGCTTCAGCGCTAGCTTCATGATCGAGTCCCGAGGTGACCATGGCAGAGCAGCTCACCCTTTGTGACTACAGTTCATCCCGGTCTGCTGCCAAACCCTCTTCAACAGAGGGGCCATGTACAAAGGGCGTGTTTTAACGGGGGCCTGGGCGACCCTCGACTACACGGGCATTCGTGCCTCGAGTTGTTAGACATTGCGACCGTTGCGCAAGCTTCCCTTGCATGTCACAACTCACCCGTCACCTCCTCCTTGGAGTCAGAAGCTTCTGAGGACGCTTTGTTCCACTCTTCCCGCTTTACTCAATCGTGCCGCCATCGAGCCTTACGACAGTTATAGCCAGGGCAAGTGGAGACTCCATCCCCTGGGTCCAGCTGGGTCATGACCATTCCGGGGCCGCTCAGTTGCCCCTCCGGTTTCGTCTTCCTGCCAGTGTTTGTATAAACCGAGCGGACTATCCTTGGACAAACACTGGCTCTCAGCTGCCCCAGGGGCCCGTAGAAATGCGTTTAACCCCAGTGAGCCTTCTAAAAGCGACTGCGACTCATGGTCGCCTTGCGCCTGCTCAAGTCAGTGAAATCATCACACTTCATGTTGAGCAAAAATACTCCTGAAACTCAGTGAAGTTCATCACACTCAAGTGTTGAGCAGCAATGCTCCTGTAGCTCAGTGAGTTCATCACACTCAGGTGTTGAGCAGAAATGCTCCTGTAGCTCAGTGAATTAATCACACGCAGTGCTGAGCAGAAATACTCCTGTTGCTCAGTGAAGTTCTTCGCGCTCAAGTTTTGAGCAGAAATGCTCCTGAAGCTCAGTGAGTTTATCACACTCAGGTGTTGAGCAGGAATGCTCCTGAAGCTCAGTGAACTTATCACACTCAAGTGCTGAGCAGAAAATGCTCCTGAAGCCCAGTGATCTTCACATGTTGTGTTGAGCAATGCTCCTGTCTTTTTGCGCCCGCCGCTTGCACCTATGTGCCAAGTCAGGAGAGGAACAGGTCTTCATAGTTGCCCCTTATTGGCCCAACTAGACCTGGTTCCCATCGACAGCCTTCCTGACTTCCCCTGAAAACTCTTTCAGGGACGGGGCACGATGGCACCCGCGTTCTTCCCCCGGAGATTCCGGGTGGTCTTACATCTGAACGCGGAGGTTCAGGTGGCTATCACAGGGACATGTGATAGTTACCATCACTTCTGCGAGCATCCTCTAGAAATGGGTAGCGTGCTTACGCCTTTAGAAGTGGAACCTTGTCATTGAGTCTTCTCTCCAGAGGAGATCCTGAAAGCTTTCGATCACTTCAGACTCTCTTTCCTGCAAAATGGGTTGGAGTAGGCTGTTTTCCTTCACCCTCAAAATGATGTTGCCTCGGTGTTTAAACGACGCTCATCGTGTTGCAGAAGTGTGCAGAAGCACGTTTCTGATCGTCAGGTTCCTGAGGAGCAAGGTCTTGTAAATCCTTCTGTCCCTCTTTATCCTCTTGGGCCTTGTCCCTGGTGCGATGCACTGCAGAGACCGCCCCCGAGCCACTGCAGGCAGTGAGTTAAAAATTCTGTTATATCAGTTCTCCTGCTCGCGTGGTCTCTACTAGAGGGTAGGGACTTGCTCGCTTTCGGTCAACGTATTGTGCCTGGAGTCTGGGCCGGCTAACTCTCACAAGCTGAGACCCCGGCTCGGATTGTGCCCAAGGTTCCTACCTCTCCCGTAATAGGAGCAGGTGGTGAGCCTGCAATCGCTGCCCTGGAGGAGGCAGATCCAGCCCTGGCTTCTCTGTCCGTTCGCTTGGACGTGTTCAGAACGCAAGCCATAGACCTCAGACCAGCTCTACAAATATCTGTTGGAATTCAGCAGAGAGGGAAGGCTGTTTCCATGCAAAGTCGCACTAGTGCTTGCCTTCATTTCGGTAAAAATCCGAGATGCAACATGTCCACTTAGGTGTTGAGCTCCTCTATGATGAGTGTAAAGTGCTCCGCCTGGGCGTTGACGATATGCTTTGCTAAAACAGATTCTAGAGTTGGGGGGCTGGACGACACCTAGTTGAACCGCTGCTTCCCGTGGGCTCCCTTCTTATGAAGCCAGTTTCACCGTGAGCCCAGTTCAAGTGTCGGCTTGCTGTCGCCATTCCCCTCCTATGGACTGGATACGTGCGCCTTTCTACTCCAGTTGAGTTCCCTTAAAATTGAACCCTGTTGAGTTCCTCCACACCCCTCCGACGTCGGACGTGCGGAACGTCTGGTGTTAGGCCTACCACTCGTAAGCAGTGTGGAACCTGTGTTAGTCTGGGTCCCTGTTGCGGTCCCTACGGCGACCCCATATGTGTATTCTTCCACGATACGGCTCCCTGCGGTGAGCCCGTGTCTTCCCTCGGCAGAATCTCTCTGCCATCACTGTCCGGTGTGTCTCCCCCCGTCTTAGGCTGGAGCCACCCCAGTGACATTCCATATGTTAGACTGCCCGGTTTCCGCCCAGTTCATATGTGTATTTTCCACGTTACCTCCCTCTGGGTTGGATATGGCTTCCGCAGTGTCCCTTCCTTCCAATGAACGGGGACCGCTTTCCCAGTGGTCCTGTAGGAACAGCAGTGACTTCCCTGGCCTAAGCCCTGTCCTTCCCCGCCTTAAATTTGCGGGGGCATCAGGAGGCTTTGGTTTAGGCACTGGAAGGTGGCAGCGTTAGTGGCGTTTTCAAAGATTATCCCCTTTCAGTCGACCGTCGACTACGTCTGACGTAATCGACTGAAAGGGAACGTACTGGTTGCGTATGCAACCCACCGTTCCCTGAAGGAGGGAACGGAGGACGTAGTCCCCTTGCCACTACCGCTGGACCACCGCTGACCCCGGGTTACTCTCGGCTCCTCAGCGAAAAGCAACTATTGCGTGCATCCACTTCCATATTTATACCCGCACCGCGGGGGCGGAGTGTGTGATGCAAATCACGCACGCCAAATTCCATTGGCTCGTTCAATAGTAATCGAAGATGATAGGCTCTCTAGCGCGATCCCCATTCAGTCGACCGTCGACTACGTCTTCCGTTCCCTCCTTCAGGGAACGTTGGGTTGCATACGCAACCAGGACGTTATGAACTCTTGCAAAAAACTCCCATTATAATCACTGAAGATGTCTATAGGGCAAAATTAGTCTCTTACTCACATCATATCTGCAGTTTGTTGTATATGATGAGCGAATTCGCCAGATCGCATAATCCGTTTTCAGTGTTGATGACTAAACGAAACACCTCTGATTTTCGTAAAGATCTCTGAATTTCACACACTGCAACGGACTCTGGGATTTTGCACAAGGGAACGGACTCGGAGATAACGCAGACTGGAACAGACTCTGGGATTTTGCACACTGGAACGGACTTGGAGATAACGCACACTGGAACGGACTCTGGGATTTCGCACACTGGAACGGACTCTGGGATTTTGCACACTGGAACAGACTCTGAGATAACGCACACTGGAACGGACTCTGGGATAACGCACACTGGAACGGACTCTGGGATAACGCACACTGGAACGGACTCGGAGATAACGCACACTGGAACGGACTCTGGGATTTCGCACACTGGAACGGACTCTGGTATTTTGCACACTGGAACAGACTTTAATCCAATACTTAAACAAGAAAACGTACAGCCACATATCACAATTAAATAATGCAAGACAAGGAACAGACTGACACAGAGGACTTAAATACACAGCAAACAAGAGGAACTAACGACACTAATTAACAAGACACACCTGAACTAAAACTCAAATCAATATGTAACTATGGTGACAAACAGACATTATTTTATAAAACATTTTCTTGTTATATTGTTGGTAATGAACATATTGAGGAATATTAAGAAGGTTGATGTCTAACTTCAATGAAACAAAACAAAAAAAAGAATGAAGGGGAGGGTAGTGGATGATGCCCCAGGTCGATAAAGACTCAGAGAATGCGTTTAAGGGTTAAAACTACATCTATTGTATATAGAGCTATAGAAATAAAGGTGACTTACTAGATTTAGTTTAATTGTGCGAGGGCATTTTTTGCCCCTTAACTTGAATTTGGGTAGCATTTTTTTTACCCCATTAATTTCCGACCCTGAAACTCGCACATTGCATCTGTATGCCAACTGTCACACAAAATTTTAATATTAATTCAGGTCAAATTGACCTTACAGCATAACGACCAAGGCAAATGGCACAAAACGCCTTCCACGCTTCACCCAGAGGAGCTTGAATGGTGATTGCTGACAGCACCATGATATGGTGGAGAGACAATAGTACCCTGCAGGACAGCGTGGCTGCTCAGCCTCTGCCGCTTTTCCACGGGACCCAGGGGGCCTCCGCATCCACCCAGCCCACGGAAGCAGCAGATGTCGGGGCTGCTTTGCCGTGGCACCCCCCGCGCCTGCCCTGGGGCTGTGTGCAGAGAGAGCAGCGTGTGTAGGACACTGGGACAGATGGCAGGGGGTACGGGCAGGGCTGTACAGAGGATGTGATCCGTCCACGGTGCCAACACGGCATTCATAGGCATGTATGACATGTTTACCTCTGTGGATTGAAACCTATAAATGTGCCCTTTATTGGTGAAGGGATTTTTTGCGCATCTGGACTGTTAATGTGGCTTGACTGGTAAAGTCTAAGAAGTCTGTTTTTAGGAGTTAAATAGTGTTGGGAAAGTGGAAAGAATGTTTGTGGTAGAGTAACAAACAAAGATAATCAACAAACAGCATTTGTTGCATACTGCATTCCACAAGAAACATGTCTGAAGTTGTCCAAAACGTAATGCTGCACCAGCAGGCACTTCTAGATGAGTAAGTGTGAGTCTCGTGGACAAAACAAAGAGGAGAGCTTCTCTGTCATGAGCTGTCTGGGATGATAGCGCCATCTAGCGTTTAGGCGATTTGGGACTTTCGCTGGACAAGCAGTATCTCTCAGACACAAATGTCCATGTATGAAATGTAGGCCACAGTGTCTGGAAGAGAGACAGAAAAAGAGAGAAAAGAAAACAATATCCTTATGTAACCAGAGGTGACAAGAATGGTGAAGGATATGTGAATATAAACTCTCAAGACTGAAATAAAACAACATTTTCTTGGCAATAAGCTTGAATCATACTGTTTTTCCTACTTATTTATTTGTGGTAAAAACTAAATGTGCAGCCCAAACTTCCATATTGAATAACAGAAAGCAGAAGCCCAAATGACATACTAACAGTGACCACAAAAATAATTCCCTGAAACTAGTATTTAACCATTGTTTTTTTGTTACCTCTTATTTATTTGTTTGTTTGTTTGTTTGTTTTACTGCCAAAGAGCGCCAGATGTTTCCCTTGTGATGGACCTCCTCTCTAAAATATAAAGGCAGATATACAGTATATTATCATACTGTGCAAATATTTATTTCTACACTGAGAAAAATAGTGGTATTATAAAGATGTTTCCAAAATAAAGTAGTTTGTTTTTTATCGTCATTATACAAAAGGCAAAATAAATGATCCTTTATTAGTGTTAGATGTAACCCTGAAAAGAAAAAAAAGAATGAATTAAATACATTTGCATACCAATTTACATAATAAAAATTGTTCCAAAGCAGTTTTACAGTGAATGGTGCCACAGGGAGCAAGATAAAGGCCACAGTGATGAGGAGTAAAGTACATACAACACATACAAGACATACAACACAAATGCAAACTATTCATATTCACTATATATCTACTATATTATACTCTTAATTGTAATAATAATCACAATCAATGATTTCTGATCTGACTTCAGAAAGCAGAATGAAGCATTAATAATGTCAAGTTTGCAAATGTTTTAAAAAAATTATCACACTACGCATATTTAATTAATATCTTAGTTTAATACTTTGACATTTCTGATAAATGCATTTTATAAACCTTTTTTTTTCAGCCCTCTTACATTTAAAAAAGAGCTGTTTCCATCTTTTTTATTTTTTAACTTCTAAATGCTGATGGCTTCTCTGCTCCAGTTGCCTCATATAATAGCAAAATGTCCTCTGGTTGCACACAGGACTGTTCACTAACTGTATCATGACCACTTCGTATTCTGACATCCATTTGACATATAGCTTTTGCATATTGCATACTCGGACGCGGGGTTTACCTCAGCCCCCATGAAACAGGCAAGGTTGAGATGACATGTTTTATTCATCGCAACGCCCCATTGTTTGACCATTAAGATGATGTAACATCTCCATTTTGGCACGCAGGCAAACCGTCTGGGTCCCACTACATCAGGAGACGCGTCTCTTGACTTTTTGAACTCCGTTGGCTTCACCACACGACGCCAGCCGTGTTAGCGCATCGTATATCACGGGTGAGAGGGAAACGATGGCATTGCCATTGATAGCGTTTATGCTTCGCCGCCTCACCGACATAATGAGCACATTATCTGCGCGCTCTAGGACTGCTGCTCGCCCCCGCACTTTAAATATTCACATCCTATGTTTATGGAAAAAGCCAGGTATGAGGCAGTTGGTGAGGAAAGACTGCAAAATGATTGCATCGTGTTTTTCTTCATCAATGCATCTAGTGAAAGGAATTTAAATTAAATCTAGTTTATTGTAAATAGACAGCTGTCATTCTGGAGCTTCAGCACCATGGACAGGTCCAAATATCTCTCAAATGTAGCCGACCACAGGAATTCTGACTCGATTCTCGTTTTCTCCACCTTGTTGTAGCCTTCAAGCTGTTTTATTTTAAACCAATCATTTGCTTTGTACAAGAAGACAAACAAGCAAAACAGAAAGAATGCTTGGTAAGTCCTTGAATTGAACGTGATTGGTACAAAGACATATTTTTTATTTTATTTTTACTGACCTTTTGTCACACTTGTAAGGAAATATTTAGTCCTACATCCACACGAAATATGTCTCTCTGCATGTAAGTTCCTTTTAAAATACTGAATGCCTCTGTTATCTGCTTCTGTAACCTTGGAAATAACACTTATTGACTGAAGAAGGAAGATTGTGTGTTAACATGAACATAACCTGTCCTGTGAGGACATCCACTTTTCTAAGCATACAAAACATATCCAAAGGTTAGCTGTAATGTGCAGGCATAATACTAACTTGGTGAGTTTGTGGAATTTCTACAAAAATGTAATTACCATCATTCAGAGCCTCATAATAGATGCACAACCTTGAACATGGCTTATGGTGTTGCAACGTAGCTAACAAATGCTCTGAGAGCACTTAAAACTTTGAGGAATTTTTATCACATCTCTTTCTCTCTATATGGTTCTCAAAGTTAAAGGCAGGTGCAAAAGGCAATTTATAGCTTTAGGCTTAAATAACTTTTAATGTGAATGTGTGTTATTGACATATCACATGGGGGAAAAGGGCACATACAGTCACCACGCTATATGTTTTGCATTCTGACAAACACACACATGATAGACTATCACATTGATACTTTGCCAAGTGAAAGTTAAATTCACCAAACACGTGTACAATTTAGTAAAATTCTACTAAGACTGGTATCATTTTGTATGAAAATAAAAGCCAATGTTCAAACTGATTTTATGGTTTAAAAAAAAAAGATCTACAAGATATTAAAATCACACAGTGTAGCCTAGGCTATGTGATTTCAGCTATTTAGCCTACATATTTCTCATTATACAATATACTCAACATTGATTGACTGATTAACCATTGATTAGGATAATGATTGATGGCCAAAATCCCCAAATCTATCTCTTTTTAAATATGTTGAGGAAAACATTTACACAATGTATTTGGAAGCATCTAGATTTGTTTGTTGTATTCACCATATGACAATATATGTTCACTTTGAAATGAACAAATATGTATTTTCTGTAGTTGTGCAGGTTTGAAGTCATCTATCTAAAATGTGACTTCATCAAGTGCTCTTTATTGTTATTATTAATATTTTATTTACGTAGATGTCGCAATTGTAAATAAAACGGGAAATATACAGTTAGTGTTGATGTGCTGTGAAGATCAGCAGCGCATGCGCATTGCGCTCGCTCCAGCAAATGCAAACTTTGGCTGATGAAGACACGAAAACGAGCAACAAGGATCGATTACTGAACATTCGGTAATAGCCAAATTTATTTGACCTATTTTATATTTTTAAAAAATGATAAATTTGCACAGATAAGTTAGGCTGTCGTTTTTTTTGGCAAGCGCCATACATTATGAACACGATCAGGATATTATGAGTGTGTAATTTAAATGAGTTTTAATAACGACGTATGAGCAATATCCGTTGCCTGTGGCATTTTAATGTACTGTTGCCATTGTGATTTATATAATTACGCTGACTCCTTAAATCCTCTTTATTGACTTGGCGTTTATTGACATGTTTATTGCTGTCTGTCTCCAATATTTCAGCATCTCTGGATCCGCCTGATTTAATCGCAGTAGCACTAAACGTAACGATTCTGTACAATCCTATTTGCATAACGTTAAACGTTTGCTCATAAGACACTGGATTTGTTCGTGCAGATAATGATATAGATACGAAAATATCTTGAGTGTTCTGAATGTCACGGAAGCAGAGTTACGTCGTATGCTTTAGCTATCCTAATGCCTAACGTTAGAATCACTGAATGCACAAACCGGTTATCGTTAGCTAGTGTGCAAATAACAGCTAACTTACACAAATAAAGGACTTTAACAAGGAGTCGATTCATGGAATGTTAGGCAATGCCTCTCGTGCGGTTCGTCGAAGTTTAGTCAGCTTAGACTTTTTTGTGATATATGTGAATCCTCTGTATGATCGAAGAAGGATTTTATGTTCTCTGATATAATTGTCTGATAATGATCTTTGCGGTCTGCTGTTGTTGCTATGGTTACCTCCTCAGTCCAACTCAATTTATGGCGATGCTAAATAGCCTAATCTTTTTATATATTACCGAAACTTGTGTGAACACTCTTACAACATCTATAAAAAAACTATACCAGTGTATGTTTTCTTTGGGGTGTAATTGCCCCACCACAACCAAAAATTGCGCCATGCCTTGCTATGAACGACTAAGCTGTAAATGATTAACTAATTTGCATAATTCTCTTTTAAGCCTCTGTGTTCATTATTCTGATATTCAGTTTTAGCTAATGGACCATTTACAGTACCTCCTCAGTATTCTGAATATGAATAAGCTTAATTATAAAGCAAATAAACTCTTTGTTTAAACTGCATTTTTAATTTACAATTTAATAGTTAAGTGTACAGTATCATTAGGTAATACCATGTTAGAATCTATGGATATAGCATGCAAATAGAAGTGTATGTGAAATAATATGAATTACATTCAATGATGCTCTTGAGAGTGTTGATGACAGGTGAGAGAATATCAGTGGGTGGTTTTTCACTTCTACACCATCAACTGTAGTAAGCATGGATACTGCTGAGATTCAGAAAAAGAATATTGCATATTGTGACTTATATCAACAAGTAAACATATAGAGTGAGACTTTAGTTTATCAGGAAAAGAGAAATCATTTTTAATAAATACTGCCATATTCCATAAAAAAAACAATAAGTGTCAATGTCGCATGTTTACTTTAAGCTTTTGTAGCTATTTGCGCTATTGTAGCCTATATTTGATCTAAGACCCAAAAAGGCTGAAGAAAAGACTGACTAAAGAAAAAAGACAGATGAATTAAGGTCACATTGAGAAATGCTAGAAACTGTAATAAAACTCAGTGACAAGGCGAATCTAAGAAGGTTAAAAAAAATGTTCAATGTTTTTTTTTGTCTGTAATGATGTGTGGTTGTAATCACAGGTCTGAGATGGCCTCTTGCTCTGAGGTTTGTGGGTCCGGTCACGCGGTCGACTCCGGCTGCCGTGTTTTCGGAGTGCGCTCCTATTTACACCACTTCTACGAGGAGTGCACAGCCTCAATGAGGGAGCAACAGGAGGACTTTCAGGGCCAGAGATCACCGCTGCGGTGGAGCTCAGGCTTCTGGAAGGTATCAGAGAGAAGTTTAGTTGTGTTTTGCACTTTTCTGTAGAAGAGATCCAAAGTTCTCAGTTAATGTTGTTTTCACTATTGGCATGTTTGCTTGAGTCCAAAACCAAATTCGATTGACTACACTTTGCCCCCTCTGGTCTTCCAGAATGTGTTATGCTGTTTTGAGACTTGGTACATTTTTAAAATGCTTTTATTATCAAAATGGTATTCAAAAGCTTTTGTTATCAAAAAGTTTCAAAAGCACTGAAGATATCTATTTTCCGTAAAATGTGCATCAAAACTGGTCACGTTCAGATTCGCATCCCAAACTGTCAATCACATCAACTAACCATCACACACTTTTCTGTCTTGACTGATCTTTTCAAAAGTTAAATTTTTAAGTACAAACAACTTGGATGTTTAAGTCATTTCAACTTAAATTACATTAAACTGACTTAAAAATAAGTTGAATCTTGTATAGCTTATTAAAAAAAGTTGAAAATTGCTTAACTTATTTTGATGAGTTAAAGAAATGCAAAAACATATGTTGTCATAACTGATCGATCATTTAATTTTTGATTGATCAAAAAACCTTGTCAATTGTCAATTGACTTTACAATAGATAAATGAGTGATTATAGCCAAATATTCAATCAAATCGGTGCACTGAGAAGACTTGTTGCCATCCGCTATTTTGTCCGTCAAGTTTTGAAGTCTGTCAAGCTTTACTGAACTGTCATACACATACAAACTAGCTACTATTTTTGGCAAATGCCTTTGTCTAAGCTAAAAAGGTGTTATGTAACATGTAATTTGGATTAGGTATTTAAAAGGGTCCTATAATGCCCTTTTCACAAGATGTAAAGTAAGTCTCTGATATCCCAAGAGTGTGTATGTGAAGTTTTAGCTCAAAATACTCCACAGATATTTTTTTATAGCATGTTAAAATTGTCACTTTTTGAGGGTGAGCAAAAACGCGCCATTTCTGTGTATGTCCCTTTAAATGCAAATCAGCTGCTGCTCCCGGCACAGAGGGCGGAGCTTCAAGAGCTTGTGTGTTAGCATCTTCGATTACCTCACACAGACATGCACTGAAAATTTCAGAAACTGTTAAGCCTTTTATGTTCGAACCGGAGATGAGAGAGTCAAGAAGAAGTGACATGTAGAATGCAACAGGACATTTCTGAATGGTTGGTTGATGGATTTATGTAGCTAATGTGGAGTTAACTATCTTCTAGTCATTGATTAGCATATTCTGTCATGATAATCGCATACCTGGGGGTGGGGTTTATATAATCTTTAGGGTTAGAGATATCACTAACCCGTGAATAAGCTCATTGTAGCAGTCCCTATACCATTAGTTTGTTGTAGTCCTTAAAGGGGGTCATCGGATGTAAAATTCCCTTTTATATGGTGTTTGCATATAAATGTCTTTGCAGTGTATGGACACAACCACCATACAATGAAAAAAATCCAATTACTCCTTTTTTTTTTAATCCTCAAAAAGCCTAATCACTCTCAATAATCAAGCCGTTTAGGTTTTCTGAGCAATATGATGTCATATTGCTCATGCTCCGCGCACGACCGCTGACCCGTATTTTGCTCATTATCATTTAAAGAGACATGCACCGAAATGGGTCGCTGTGAACAGAGCTGTTTTTGAGGAGGTAAAAAGGGTGTTGTTTTACACAACCATTGAATTTTAAACAAAGTATGTTACACACTTTACATGAAGACCCTATAGAATCATACCAACTTGTGGAAAATGGGCATGCAATGACCCCTTTAAAAAGCGATTTCTGTAAAAGAAAATATCTCTCTTTGATTTGAACTCTGAGCTTCGTAACTTTGCAGATGTTGTTTATGCTAAAACAGCAACATTACACACTAACTAAAGATAAAAAAAGTTAAATCATAATCAACCAACCCTTTAATAGAGTTTTGTTTATTCCGTTTCCTGAAATCAGCCATTATTAATCATTCAAAATGTAAACATTGGATAATATTTTTTTATGACATTGACCTTCATTTATTTTACATATCTGTGAATCTGTGAAAATAAAAAGACTTTACAAATAAAGCTGCTTAGACGCTAGATTTAGGCGATTACAAAGATTTTTATATGGCATCGTGCTTCAAAGTTAGATCAATCAAGCAGGATAATTGGTTTATTTCCTCTGTATACTTCTACCTGCTGTTAGAGTAAATGCACATAGGCTTCATCCAAGATACTTCATCAAATGTGTGGATTATTTGGTTTTATTTGAAAAACAAACATGCCTAATGGATTTTTAACAGCTCTGATAAGTAATGTGACATGTAGCCAAAGTTTATTCTATTTTAAGGAAAACACAAAAAATACAACATTTACACCATTTGCATCTGCAAATTGTCCATTGCACGTGTCAATGTCAATTATATGTCAATGTTTCTGGCATGTCAACTGTCAGACACTTCTATGTTTGGATTTCCCCTTGCATTTCATTGTTTACTTGTCTTCTACCATTATATTTAGTGTTTCAACATAAGCTGATGCTTTCTGATTTTTGTGTGGTGATAAACTATGATAAACTGCCTTTTAAGTAATTCATTCCACGTGGTTGTTTTGTTTGACGGACATAGATAGATTACTCGCCCTTGAAAAGCTGTGGCTGTGGTTAAGTAACCGCTGTCGTAGGGTCAATAGAACCAACATATAGTGCAAGAGAATGAAGAACACTCTTTTGTTCACTCTTAGGTCACACTTGCGGTTGGTGTGGTACTACTGACAGTGGGGCTGGTGATCATGACAGTGGGCTATGCCATCCCCACTCGCATTGAGGCTTTTGGTGAAGGTGAACTGCTGTTCGTGGACCGCCAGGCCATGCGCCACAATCATTCACTACACATATGTGTTCTGGTCGGGACGGGGCTTCTCACTCTGGGGGGGGTTCTGATGGCAGGTGGAATCCTGACGTCTAACTTCTCCACAACTCCCACAAAAAACGAAGACTCAAGTGGAGAACGGAAGGGGGGGGGCAGAGTCCTGAGTGCAATGAGAAGCCCAGCAGACCCTGTAATGAAGCCTCCCAGTCCGGCCTCTGGTGAAGGAGTAGTATCTCCTCTTGCTAGGGACGATAAAGTTCAGAAGTGCTCATAAAAGAGCTGTTTGACAATGCCCGTTCAAGAGTGCTGTCAAAACAATCAGCAAAAGCTCCTTGTTTATTTCAATGAGAAATTTGGGAGTGTCTTATTTGTGTTTGATAAATGTGTGATTAGAGCCTTAAATTATTAATTAGTAGAGCAAACCTGTGCCATCTGTTGTCCTTGTATAATTGTTGTCGAAATATGTTTTGTATTTTTCTATTTATTACAGTATTGATCAAATGAACAGCCACTAAGTGGTTGCAAGGCAGCAAAAGAAAGCTTTTGAGTAAAAATATGTTTTTGGATACTTTTATTCAGCGATTATGCATTAAGTTGATCAAAAGTTGTAGTAGTATAGTGAAGACATTTATAATGTTACAAAAGATTCTTTAAAAAAATGTGGTTCTTTTGACCTTACTATTCATCAAAAATCCTTAAAATCATTGTTTCAGCACAACTTTTTTCAACATTGATAATAATATAAAATGTTTCATGAGCAGCAAAACAGCATTTTGAATGATTACTGAAGGATCATGAGACACTGAAGACTAGAGTTATGATTCTGAAAATTCAGCTTTGCTATCTCAGCAATAAATTACATTTTAAAATAATTCAAACAGGAAACGGTTCTTAAATTGTAATAATTTACAATGTTACTGCTTTTATTGTATTTTTGATCAAATAAAAGCAGGCTTGGTGAGCCTTCTTTCAAAAACATAAAAATAATCTCACGACCCCACATTTTTGAATGGTAGTCTCTATATATTAAATATACAAAGATAAATATTTTAAGCATCTTCTGTGCCTAGTGTGCACCTTTTAAAGTGTAAAGATGGTTTAAGAAAACAGTAATATCAATTCAATATGCAAATACAAATGTTATGTCATTTGGAATGCTAACGTTTTTGAGCACAAGTTGGAATGGAGTCAGATGTTATGTTAATTTAGGAAGAGGTTTAGAGTTTAGAAAAAGCCATAACCGCAATGTTTGAGGAATAGCAATACAGTGCTGCCTTGCAAACACTGTAGAAAATGCTGGTCTGTCATAGTAATATGCACAATACGGCACAAACCTACTCTTAATGTCTCTATTTCTGGATCCCTGACATCTTTTCTATCAGATATTCTGCTATGTATAAGATATTAGGTAATATTTTTCTCTTTCTATCTTACTCTTTCATCAGCTGCAGTTAAATAGAATGTGAGAGCCTAAATGGGATTTACTGTACACAACACCTTAATTGTCTACAGTCTTATTGTCTCATTATGTTAATGTATTTAAATGCTCTTCTCTAAACAAGCCCAATAAATCAATGTCAGCATACTTAATCCACTTCTCTTTTGGTGTATTTTTTTTCTGAAAGATCATCCTCATCTACACCTTTTCATTCATTGATGGTGTGAATGAAATGAAAGCCACACTCAAAAAGGTGTGATCTTCTATGAAAAACAGACATCTCTTTTCATATTGTAAAGCGTTGTCTATCTGTAGGTCGTTTGAGTGACTGTAAATAGATGCAGGAAACAGCGATGACTCATCCCAGCTCTGTTCCCTGCTTCCACAAAACTGCGCTCTTTCTCTTTCTTTGTCTCGCGAGGGGCTCGCCGTGAGTCACCTTCTCTCATATAACAGTCATAGCTCGCAGTACGTGGGCTGTTAACAATCAATTAACCAGTGCTCCACACATGTAGAGCCATCATCAAGTATCGTTCACTGCTCTGCGGCTACGCTTACCCAGAAAACAAGAGTGAGATGGGAAGAAATGTTGTTTGTCTTCCGCTTTAGGTCATGTGCTTGATGCCTGTAATGTGTTGGCAGCTTGTTAACACATGTTTGTTTAGAACAGCCAAATCAGATGAATGCTACAGTGTGTTGATATGTGCCTAGGTGTACTGAAAATAGGCCCTAGCACTCAGGATAAACTGCCCACTTGCATCTTTTTTAATGTTGGAAATAGGGTTTAGGGGTACAGGTGTTGGTTAGTCATGGTACCAATGGTGGTACATCTAAATTCTGCAGAAATAAAGTTTATTTCTGCCTAATTAAATGTTTAACCAACACTTAAAAATAAACGTTATTTAATTGCACTGATGGTTCCACAAAGAACCTCTAACATAAAAGTTTTTTGTTTTTTTATCACTAAAATGCTCTTTCTGTGGGTGTAAACCTCACTCTCCTGGTCTCAGGAGGTGTTCTAGGGACTGGACTAAAGATTGTGGTTTTTAGCATTCTTGTTAGCGGGCCTGCCTCCCACACCGGTTCGAATCCTGCTTGGAGTGGTTAAAGTAGGACCAGTTACATCTGTTGCCGTGACCCATGGGAGTGAGGTTTAATGGGGTGAGTAAGTTAGTAAGAGCTGTGCGTATAAACCTCACTTACCTGGCCTCAAGAGGTGTACTAGAGACTGCGTCCTTGATAGCTTCCCATGCCGGAGACGCCGGTTTAAATCCCACTCTGAGCATGTTGTTTCAAAGAACACCACCCAAAAATGCTCTCATCATTTACTCATCCTATTCTGGTTGACACATCGATATTTTAAGTCTTCACTCTCATATAATTCAAAACATTGCATGCAAAGTCTACATCAAATATGGCAAACCACAAACGGCTTGACGTTTGATCATGTGATATTCGAGAACCAATGAGATTTGATGTTAACCCAAAGTATACTTCATGAATGTTTCGAACGTGTACAACCGAACTCACAGCCTTTTGTTGACCCTGTCCTTATACCCACACTTGTGGTCTTTGCACTTGTCTGTGGCCACTTGACAAAATTTCCTGTATTTGACTCGTGTTCAAGTGGGCGAGAAGCCCGCAACTGTGTAGAACTATAGATTACCCAAGAGGACACACTTATAGTGTTGTAAAAATCAAGTAGCATTTTTTTTACAGAGCTTTATTTACATACTTCTAATATACACTTGCACTTTAAGGGTGTGTTCAGACTCTAAACAAACCAAAACAGTATGTGATGTCACAAGATGCCACCCTAAAAAGAACACACTGCTAGTCGCAACGTTGACCATTACAGTTCGGTACAGGCATTGGAACTGCGTCTCATTGAAGCAGAACTTTTATGTGTGCAACAGAGGAATTCCTACCACTGTTTTGATTCCTTTACACATTTATTAACTCTTTGTGAGTTCTCAGCTGGTAAAATACAGTATCATCATATGGACACACACAGTACTACACACATACAAAAAGTGCATTTAGGACACATTGTTTTGGATGTTTGGTAAGTTCACATCTTTTCTCGAATTCATGCGATTTCCTGTGAGTTTCTGAACATGACGAATGATGGGATACACAGCCTACAATATCAGTCTGTAGCATTATTAGAGATAGTGTGAATTTAGTGTGCATTAATGGCACTGAGCTACGGCATTTATCAGATCTGGGGCAGTTTCACTTCATGTCACGTACATGCGCTCAAGTGGCCAAGACTGTAAGTGCGTGTATTGGGACAGGCCCTATATTCTTTGAACTTTGGCTGATGTTTGAGGTATGTGGCACCATATTTGATATCTGTATGCAATGAATTGGAATATACCCAACCAGGAACATGGTGTCGGCCCAGATCCGGCCGACATCTGGTACGTGAATTGCTTTCTGGGTCCCAGTTGAGTTAATTTTGGGTCCCAAAATAAAATTTGGGTCCCATTGACTTTCATAATACAGACAGCTGAAACATTCTTCAAAATATATTTTTTGTGTGTCCTGCAGAACAAAGAAAATCATGCAATTTTAAAAAGATATGAGAGCGATTAAATGATCACAGGATTTTTGTTTGAATTACCCCTTTAGGTCAGCAGGCAGGTCAGTTTTTCAGTACATACGTCACTCAGGTGCCTTACTGCGTCATTAACCGACAACTCACGCCGGTATGTGAGTTGGAGTATCTAAGCTCAGGCTGCATGGAGTAGAGAGACAGACGGATACATGGAGGGTCTGTGACACCAGAGCAGTCTGTTCAGTGTGAGGTGGAGGTGGGGAAATGAGACGAAACTGACATGCTCCATTGACTGAGCTGTGGAAAATGACTCACTGCTCTGAGAAACTGCACACAGCAGAAATTCATTGAACCTATGAACTCTTGGCACTGTTGAGTGATGCTGATACACCCAAGGTGTCAAACCACAATAAAGAGCCTATTGCTATAGACTCTAAAATGCAACATCTCTAATACTTTATTTAAGAATGTGAGATAATTGAGGTCTATGACACTTATTATCCAATAAGTTGAACGATAAACTGATGCAATAGCATGTAACATTATCAGATGTGTTAAAAACCACTTAGAAAATGTTTACATTTTTATTTTTTAATATGGAATATCTGACAAGTGCTGTTTTCTATTTTCTTTAGATAGTGAATTATGTCTGTATATCTAGCAATTCAAACAGTATTTTGCACATACTACCAATTTTGAAAACCCTTGATAATTTTATTATTTATTATTATTATTGAATTCTATTAAATTATTTTCATTCATGATGCTAAAAATATTCTAGATGATTTTTGTAGAAACTGCATGTCATTAATTCATTCATTCAAAGTGGCTGGTTACCAGACAATGAAGGAAAACATCCAACAAATGGTCAACATAGTTCTTTAAAAAAAAAAAAAAACTTCTATTTGTTAAATTTCATAATTTGATGTGGAAAAAAGTAATAATAAATAAACTCCAAACGTTTAGACTAACTTTTGCCTTCAGAACTGCCTCAATTCTTCGTGGTATAGATTCAACAAGGTTCTGTAAACATTCCTCAGAGATTTTGGTCCATATTTACATGATAGCATCACACAGTTGCTGCAGATTTGTCAGCTGCACATCCATGATGTGAATCTCCCGTTCCATCACATCTCAAAAGTGCTCTATTGGATTGAGATCTGGTGACTGTGGAGGCCATTTGAGAATAGTGAACTTTGAGATCAGTTTTTAGATGATTTAAGCTTTGTGACATGGCGTGTTATCCTGCTGGAAGTAACCATCAGATTTACACTGTGGTCATAAAGGGATGGACATGGTCAGCAACAATACTCAGGTAAGCTGATGTGGCATTTAAATTATGCTCAGTTGGTACTAAGAGGCCCAAAGTGTGACAAAGAAAATATCTAACACACCATTAAACCACCAGCAGCCTGAACAGTTGATGCAAGGCAGGATGGATCCATGCTTTCATTTTGTTTATGCCAAATTCTGACCCTACACACAGTCTGAATGTTGCAGCAGAAATCAAGACACATCAGACCAGGCAACGCTTTTTACAATCATT
This sequence comes from Siphateles boraxobius, assembly GCF_051911475.1. NCBI lineage: Eukaryota > Metazoa > Chordata > Actinopteri > Cypriniformes > Leuciscidae > Siphateles > Siphateles boraxobius. Next base: position 11,954,827 of record NW_027508975.1, read on the forward strand.
CAATTTTGGTAAGCCTGTGTGAATAGTAGCCTCAGTTTCCTGTTCTTAGCTGACAGGAGAGGCACCGGTGTGTTCTTCTGCTGCTATAGCTCGTCTGCTTCAAGGTTCAACGTGTTGTGCGTTCAGAGAAGCTCTTCTGGATTCCTTGGTTATAGCGAGTGGTTATTTTAGTTACTGCTGCTTTTCTATCAGCTTGAACCAGTCTGGTCATTCTCCTCTGACCTCTGGCATTCAACAAGACATTTTCAACCACAGAACTGCCACTCACTGGATATTTTCAGTAAAACCTAGAGATGGTTGTATTTGAAAATCTCAGTAGATCAACAGTTTCTGAAATACTCAGAACTGTCTGGCAGCAACAACCATGTTCAATCACGTTCAAAGTCACTTAAATCACCTTTTTTCCATATTCTGATGCTCAGTTTGAACGCCAGCAGATTGTCTTGACTATGTATGTCTACATGCCTAAATGCATTGATTTGCTGCCATATCTAACGAACAGTTGAACAGGTGTCCCTAATAAGGTGGACAGTGAATGTATATGTAAATAACTATATAGTTACAAAATATGCAGTTGGATAAGGGAGCAGCTGACAGGTGATCAAGTCCCTAATTTCATTTGTTCAGAGTCAGTGTCTTCTTCAGGCCACAGAGTGCTGTGATCACCCGTGATGTGACATAAAGACACACACCAACTAGACACGTTCTGGCAAGCAATCACTAAAGCTAATTCAATGTAATGCAATAGTGAATGGAAATCTGACTTCATGATAAGGGCTCTGACATCCACTGTCACCGCAAAGATACGAAAACTATTTTTCTGCTTTTGTTTAGTGACAGCCACATTTGAGTCATCACATTCAGGGCCATATTTAAATCTCGTCTGTCGCGAAATTAAAAAAGTTTTATTGCAGCTAGTTCAGTATTTGAAAGACCCATTATAAGATTTCACAGTCGCGCAGCCCCGGTCCTATTTGCCATCGTTGCAGTTTGTCAAACATAAAATGTTAATTGGATTGCTAAGTGAGAAATATCGCATCCAATAGAATCCACCTCCAGTCAAAATATTGGGAAAAAGCAATATTTCAAATGAGATTTTAATTTGGATAATCTTTTGAACTTTAATAGAGCTCGAGCCAGTGGGCATATTGAGATTACCACATCATTATTAAACAAAAGTGACACAAAACCATCAATTCTCAGTCCGTGACAGATAAACGCTTTCCACTGCACAAATAATATTAGTTCTGCCTACTGACGCCAGCTCTTATCTGCCTCTGGTTTATTGGGTTCACACTGTTGTCAGGTGAGAAGAGATTTGACAGAAATGTTTGCATATATGAATAGCGGCGGCACACAGATATATATGTTGGCAGATTCTTGGAGGAAGCCCGAGGCACGGTGAATGAGACTAGTCCATATCGTCGGTTTAATGAAATTCTCCCTGCTCATCAAACACGGGCAGAGAGTGATTATACATCGAGAGGGACAGACAGACGAGAGGAAACGTATGCTTTCCAAATATCACTCTCCATATTCCATTTCATTATCATATTAATGCCCGCCATAAGGATGGACATGTCGCGGGGTCGGACTGATACTATACACACGATTGTGGATTCAGATGTAGACGCAGTCATTTCTACAAACTGTCTGTGATGCCATCATATTGTAGACTTGTAAGATTAATGTATGTTAATTAGATTAGATTCAGCATTGAGTGACTTTTTCCCAGAGTCTGGATATTCAAGAGTTTGGAAATCTACATTTCCAGAAAATGGAACAAACAAGTTCACATTGAACTAATTTCATAATCGATGAACAATAATCACTTATTTAACTGAAGCAAATCAACACTGAACTGACTTGAGCTATAAAATAACACTATTGTGTGTAGAGCTGCTTTACAGCAGAATTCATATTTGTCTAATATTTGAAGCAGCTTGTGTTTTTTACAGCGAAGCTGCTTTGAAACAACTTGAGTTGTAAGCACTATATAAATTAAGGTGACTTGACATTTTGTACATTTTAAATGTAAATTTGTATCATTTATATCAGCGATTACGGCGTGGTCTTGTTGCTGATCGCATTGTGCATTCATATCAATGATAAATAACGTATCCGTTTTACCGAATGATCATTCATTCAGATCTTTACAAGACTGAAATATTTTCCATGAATTTATTGCCAATGCTCTGAATAGTCCTATGTAAATCCACAGATATTAAAACTACAGTGAGCTGAATTAGCAAATGACCTTTCAGAATTCACATTTGACTACCTCACACCTTCTGTCAGACCACACTAATGTGACTCTGCTCCGTCCGTCCATTCATGTAAAAGGAAAGCGACGAACAAAAAATTACACTGAGGGAGAATTTCAAGGGCACTTTGGCTAATTCAGATGACCAGGTTGCATAGCAACTTCATCCATTCATTCCCACCTGAGTGTCAAATCCTGCTTTCCATGAGCCGTTTCAGATGATGTCATTATCTATTAACAGCTTGGAAACAGGTGGCAAAATGCTCCACTTTCAAGAACTCAAGGAGCAATTCTTAGTCTATTTTTACAACAGGGATGATGTAATGCTTTTTCTTGCGGTCTTTCCAGATGATTTGTGGCGTTTTGTTAATGTTATAGCGCCTCCCTGTGGTGCAGCGAAACATTCCTTTATGTAAGTTTCTCTAACAAATGACATCATGTGTTTACATCGTAGGCTTAGGTGACTAGAGAGGAGTGGAAGAAAAAGATGGGTGAGGGAAGAAAAATAGAGCGAGAAGAAGAACAGAGAAACAAAATGGGAGAAAATGTGTAAGACTCAGACATCCCAAGTCTCCCGCATATTGATAGCGGCTCCCTGATGCCCGCAAATTAGTTCAAATCTCCCGGAATGTAGAGCTCGCGCGCACAGCAGAGAGCGAGAGACCGTGTGTGTGTGCAAGTGTGCCTCATGAAGCGTAAGACAGAAGCATGTAAGACCCGCTTCAACAAAACCGAACACCGAACTTTTTTTTTTAATTATTAATTTATTTCAGTAAGCGTCATTTGGCGCCAAAATGCCACAAAAAGCTTATACGCATAAAATAATAATAATATATACACTGTATTACCTTTCACAAAGAAAATAATTTAAATAAATAATTAAACGTTGTTTTACCCTGAATGATACCATGTCAATTTTCTTTTTTTTTGATATGTCAAATTGCTCGGGCTCAGTGACTCTATGGGGTCATATCCCATGAGGAGCTTCCAAAAGCAATATTGTCTCATCCTTCAAAGTCAAAAGCTGAAACATTCTCTAAACTACTATCACAAAGAAAACCAACGCAGTGTCCTAAAATGATTCGAATTCACTCTCTTGAATATTGCGCCCCTTTGTGGTGATGTCCTACACTGCTAATAAATAAACTCCACTGGAATTTCGTTCTCTTTTGGAGCCGTCAATGCCTGAGTAGTTGGGTCGTCTGTTATGATTCTTTCATTTTAAAAGATCCGTAATAAAAAAAAAAAAACACATTTATTTTACCCATAAAGCAGTGAAAAGGTGTCATTGAAGAAAAAAAGCAATTCATATAAAAGAAAAGAAAAATGTAGATGACTTTAAAAACCAGAAAATCATTTTGTGATTTTAAACAGGTCAGGCTACCAGTAATATTGTGTTCTTAAACACGAATTCGTCTTAAAGTGTCTCTGAACAAACGACACACGCCAGTTTAACAGCAAGAATAAAGGCATGCATTGTTAGGCTACTTTGTCCATTGTAGGCTACTTTGAATGGTCGGTCTACAGTCTTCTGTGCATAAAAAAAAAAAAAAAAAAAATCAGTTGTAACATACGGCTGAGCAATGTCCTTATTTGCACATATATTTCATTTGAATATTTCATTGTAACGACGAATACGGTTTATACGAATATGGTTCATGTTCACTAGATTAAATATGTCAATAAAACTTGAAACGCACTTACTTCAGTCTTGATCCGCGTTGTTAAACTCATCACGGCGTTGCGCGCAGAAATCGCTCTCATGGATGTTGTTGTATGGGCCTACTAAATATAGTCATATTTTCCATGTGTTGGTAGTCAAACTCCAGCTATGCCAGCATCGTAAGGAAAATGAAACAACACTTTATTATCATAATATTAATAATAATGCAGAGAAATGCTCAGAAACTGCTTAAGTAATTTCGTACTGTCCAGCAGTGTCAGCCAATCACCTCTGAATTAACGCATACCTCACTTTCGTCATTTTTGGTTCAACTTTGCTTTTTAGACCGAAAGAAAAAAATAGCTCAGAAAAAAAATATCATAACCACTTTTCCCTCTAACAATACATATAAGTGCTATTGTTGTTTTTAATGTACACATCTCTTTACATCTCAAAACATGTGTTTTAGGGTTTCATGACCATTTAATGTAATAGTGTGAATTTGTTTTTAGTAATAACATCAGACATATTTGAGTTACTTAATCTAGTGTAATAGGATTTATTAATGAAGGAATTCCGTTCTTGTAAAAATAAAAAAACAGAGACATTTACAGGTTCACTCAAATTTTCCTTTTTACCAATATCTTTGTGAAGCACATGGTGGTATGTTTCGTAATATCGCACCTCAACACCCTGAAAGACATCAGCCAAGATGAGTTTTTTTTTGTGTGCAAATATTAAAACCACACGCTTATTTTATAAAGGAAACAATACTTTATATAGAAAATCTGTAATAATCTCTCAAAAAAGAAAAAAATGTAAGGCATTCAAATGTAGTCAGTTTGGTTTCCATTCGTAAGATGTCAGACAACGAACCGTCTCGAAGATTTTGAACAAATCTCTGTAAAAAAAAAAAAAAATCCCTGGGGTAATGAACCCAGATGCAAATTCCGATTCAACTTCAAGATAACGTCTGTCATCACCTCTCCTGTACACAGAAGTACACACATGCACACAATAATACCCTTCCACACTGAGGGTGACAAGCTGTGATAGTAAAAGCTGCTTTTAGTCCTGTTTCTTGCTGTGTGCAGCACTGTGAGTGTTTGGATCTCGAGGGCTGAAGTCAGCACAGAGGCCGTTAGTTGAAGGCCGAGACTCTGAGGGTGAAGTGGACTCTCTGGAGTGTTGAGGGATTGGCTCAAGGAGACAGTGGTACTGCTCCACAAAATCAGGACAATTCTCCATAAACCGGCAAAAATCATCTGCCACAAAACATAGCATGTTTACAAGGTAATACATACCAAATATATGAGACAATTTTAATCAATTCAATTAGATGCAAAAACATAATAATCAGGTCTCCATTTCATACATTATTTTTTTCAAGAAAAAAGGGCACATTTTCTACACATGTCTTTAGCATGCAGTGTCCACTTTGGCCATTTTTTCTTGAATGTGCACTTTGTAGTAACATCAAAACTTAAAAAATAACTTATTTAATATTACATTGAAAGGTAATATATTTTATATACATTTACTAAATTGCAACTTTATCATTGTGTAATTAGATGCAATTATGAAATTACATGTACAGATGTTCTTGGGTCCTTTTTAGTGATCCCCTCTAAAGTTCAACATAAATTGCATTTAATAATATATATTTAAACTATAATATATTTTCATTATATTGTAATTAATTATATTGGACATGCATTTAAGTGTCCAAAACTTTAAAAATAATTACTGTGAACTGAACAGTATATTATTTCTGTAATAAGTAACCTTTTTTTCATCATCACGTTGTCTTTAACAGAAAATGTAATTCTAATTAATTATAACTTTGTAATTATAATGAAACTATAAGCCCCTCTAAAACTGTAGTTTTAGAATATCTAAGGAGTTGTTGGGCATGATGCAGTTTTTTTTCTTCTTAGAATGCAGCTCAGCCAATTATAATCAAGGACCAGAGTACCATTCATTTTATCATGTTGCTCACTGTGACCCCAAACAAAGATGAAGTGAAGCCGATCTCAACGTAACACAAGGATTGAAGTAGCAAAGAAGTTTTAATTTCCTTGTTGATATTTTGTTTATAATAAAGCAAGCACAAACACCTAAGCAAGCAGGCGGTCACATGCAACATGTACATTAAAGTAAAGGGTCCTACCAAATGTGATCTTCCCTTTGTCTTGGCAATCTATGGCCCTGAAGAGATCGCAAACAGCAAAATTCCCAATGCCTAGAGCCGTTTTCAAAATGATGGCCAGCTCATCTTCTACAACTGCTCCATCCTCCTTTGCTTCAAACATCTGGACACAAAGAAAAGTTCAAATGTTAAATGTCTCGATTACAAATACATATTAATAGCTATAATCTATTAAGCAGAATATATTATACTGCACATTTAATGTGTGAGATCTTGTCTATTTGAAACAACGAGAGATTTTAGAAACTCAACCCACCGTAAAGGCCAGTTTAATGGTCTCCAGGTATCTGAAAGGTCTGCAAACCACAGACAGGGCGATGACATACTCTCTCACATCCATCTTCCCATGCTGGAAACAATTCGTTCAAATGTCATCACAGTCTGAATGTAAACGCATAACTGATTACAACTGATCTGTTTGAAACGCAAGTCAATTTGTTTTCCATACAGTCACGCTCTAATAAAGAACATTTGAGAAATGTTTAACCTCCTCAAAAAGAGAGAAGATGTCCTGGACTGCTTCTGTCATGGATGTATTCAGGTACCGAGCAAAGCCCTCCAGATCCAGCCGGCTTCCACACATCTTATGGGCCCTGGAGGCTTCTTCATGCAGGACTTCATCTGTGACCCTCGTCTTCAGTCTAAGAGAGAGGACGAAAAATTATTATTATTAAACCAAATGTGCCACTGTCTGGTGAACTGAGAAAATTTAAGACTAGTTAAAATTTTAAAATGTTTCAACCTAGAGAATCTTATATACTGATATATGATAAGATATCGTAGACGACTACTACTAATAATAATAATGATGTCCGTTTTTATCCTTGTGTTGTCTAATGAACTGGAACGATAAAATGATATATCTTTAAAAGTATTGAGTAGACTTGCATTTCTAACAAGTCACTTTTTGGTTTAAAAAAGAAGAAATATTTCTATAGAAACTCAGTGAATTGTTATTTTGAGAGATTAAGGTTGTTCCATGAACTACTGTCTTAAAAGAAGAAAGCAAAATGGATCTAACCAGCAGAGGGAGAGAAGTGGACGACTCAGAATAACAAGAGGACAAGAACATCAGGGTCTCTAGTTTGAGAAACAGACCCCTTACTGGTGCTCAGCTGGCGGCTACGTTGAACTGTACACAATAAACAGCTTTTCATCACTAAGATACTAGGCTTTTAAGAGTTTCAAAGAGACAGTCACATCTGACACTGGCAGAAAAAAAAAGAAAGAAAGAAAGACAGAAAAAAAAGAAGAAAAGGGGCAGGATGGGCAAAAGAACAAAGACTGAATGGTAAAAGTATTGTAGATGAATGAATCCAAGTTTGAAGCTTTGAGTTATAGTGGGAACAGTTTGAAGAAGCATCCTACAGGCCAATAACACCTACGGGAAGCACAGCAGAATGCATTACATTAAACTTCAGTTGAACCTCTTAATAAACTGACTGCATATGGTCTCTGCTACATGTGGAGGATTCTTCTGAGTTTGAAGAAAAACATTTTTGGGAAATAGAAGATTAAAAAAAAATGAATACTTATTACACATTAAATTTATCAAAATGGACACAAAAGACATTTATAATGTTACAAATGATTTCCTTTTCAAATAAATTATATATTGTTTTAACTTTCCACTCAAAGAATTCAGAAAAAAATGTATCATGGTTTTAAATCCAAAAAATATTAAGTAGCACAACTGTTTTCAAATATTGATAGTGATTTGTTTTTGCACCAAATAAGGATATTACAGTGATTTCTGAAGGATCACGTGACACTGAAGACTGAAGTAATGGCTGCTAAAAAAATAATAAATTAAAAAATTTTAATTTAAAATATATTATAATAGAAACAGTTATTTTAAAATGTAATAATATCCACAATATTACTGTATTTACGATCAAATAAATGCAGCCTTGGTGAGCATAAGAGACTTCCTTCAAAAAAGTAATATAGAATCTTACCAAAATCTAACCATTTTGATAGCCCAAAACTTGCCGCTCTGGATTTCACCCATCTATTCAAATTAGAACTTGTCAAGTGCTTTAGGCACTGGGGCTTAAAAGCTTAAAGAATGTTATAGTTTGACCCTTATTACTACAGCAAGCCATGTTTGTTGATTGCATTTCCTCATCATATTCACTAGAGGTCAGCATGTTCACTGCCAGATGATGAGCATCAGTAAAAACCAGCCCATCGCTGTACCACCAGTGTAAAATCCATATTCAGCCTCAAATTCAAAGCAAACAACGCCCATGTTAACTTCTCATTATGAGTGCAGTGCTGGCAGGCAAAGAGCTGTGTTTGATTTTTTCATCAATCAGCACAGCGCTGCTCATACTATTGAACGTAATGATCATTTAGGGTGTGGCTCTACTGAAGAACCATAGATCAATACTAGGATATGTAGAGCCGAGCGGTGGATGAACGTGCTAATGGATTGATTGGCTGGATGGTTGATTCAACCAATGACCAAACCCAGCACCTCATGTCCCCGAGACTGTCCTTCACTGTTATAACCTACTTTACTAAAACATAAGCACTGATTCTTTCAACCTACAAATTGAGGGATCAAGTACATTAAATAAATAAAAAATAATAATAGGTTCGCTGGTCTGCTAAACACACCTACAGACCAGCCAAAGTCCATGTTCGTTCAGAGATCATCTGGTGCACACTGCACAGGAAAAAGGCTAGGGCTTTAATCTGACAGACCATCTTTAAGCAACTTCCAGGAACCAGGGGAACACTTTTGACAGACTCTCTTCCGGTAATTCTCATTGAAGCCTTGTCTGACTGGTCACTGCTTAGTCACTCACCAACTCAGGACATCCTCATGATAATAACAGAGGAAAAGTATGGTATCAAAGTTATGTTTACAAGATACTGGGTTGCTAGCATTTCATAATATTCTTTGCTTTTAGATTCATATCTTTTGCATGGACAACCATTCTTAATATAAATTCCTTAACATTAATGTACAGTAATAGATGAAAAACTCATCAACCAATGTGGAAATACGGAATTACACTATTTTTGATCAATAAATTAAACTGTACAGTAAAAACTGAATTATTGTGAAATATTATTGCAATTTAAAATAACTGTTTTCTATTGTAATACATTTTAATATATTGATGACAAAGCTGAATTTTCAGCATCATTACTCCAGTCTTCAGTGTCACATGATCCTGCAGAATCTTCTTCTTCCTCTTCTTATTATAATATTAATGTTAAAAACAGTTGTGGTGCTTAAGATTTTTGTGGAAACCATGATAATTTTTTTCAGGATTATTTGATGAATAGAACATAAAAAAAGAGCATACTTTATTTGAAAGATACATTTTTGATCAACTTAAAGCATTCTTGCTGAATAAAAGTATTAATTTCTTTAAAAAAAAAACTAAAAAACAATCAAAAAACCTTGCATTGTCATAGACATCATGTGGTGGTGTTAAAACTTAAAACTACTGATCTACTCACCCCAAACTTCGTACCAGTCTGGCTAACTCCAGCAAGCAGGTGTGTCTGGGCAAACGCAAAGGGCCTTTGGCCATAGCAAGCTGGCAGTCCTCAAAGGAGTAATCGATAATGGGCAACCCAAGTGCCCTATGGAGAAAACACAACAACAAACTATGTTTTATTACTGATTACAGGACACTTGGGCCTTTTAGAATGATTTTATATATAAAGGCCTGGTTTCACAAATAGGGCTTAGATTAAGCCAGGATTAGACATTAGTTCAATTAGGACATTTAAGTAGCTTTTATAAACATGCCATAGAAAAAACATTACTGTGTGCATCTTGAGACAAAACAATGGTATTTTAGGATATGTCAGTATAAGTTGCTTTCAGTTAAAACGGCTCAAACATGCGCTTTAATCTGGGACTAGCCTTAAACCCTGTCTGTGAAACCAGGGGTTGTAGGAAGAAATGTAAAGCCAAACAAACAGACCTCAAAGTTCTTTTGATCAGAATGAAATAGAGAGTATGCATTGACGTAACATTCCTGCAGAAACAACAGCCGGACTGAGTGGCAAAAGAGCCTGAATGACTTTAATGACAGGATTTAATAGGGGAAACGGCGAAAACGTGAGTAAAACAAACGATTATCAGTTTAAACTAAAGGTTGGACTCGATATAGTGTTCCTAACAACTTACCAAAGATCCAGTGATCCATAGATATTGACATGCAGCCAGGAATCGTGTTTCCTGACATTTATAAAGCCTGATTTCAACGCCGGGGAAATACATACGGCATATTTGCCTGTAAACACTTTATATAAATATACAATATAGGTAGGTCTAAATCCATGTGATCACTTATATCAATGTTATATATATATATATATATATATATATATACACACCTCGTCCAGGCCAAAAACTTGTATAGTCAGTGTTTATTTAAAAAATCCCAATTTTGCAGAATATAAGATAATAATTAATTGAGGAGTTGTCAATACAATATGTAGGGTATGATTTTACCTCAAAATTCAACATAATGACACAAAATGATAACAGCAAAATGATAACAGCAAATCAATGTTTCGCTGCCTGGAGTCCAGTTGTTTCTGTGAACTGTAGCGATCCATTTGCTTCTCTTTTCTGTAGCTTTCGGAAGTCTGTAAAAATATACCTCAGATTTCTTGTCAAATCTATTTGTACAGTAAATCTCAAAGCTCTTTCCCATTTTAGATGTGTTTTTCATACATTCATGCTGAAAACCAATGCTGCAACTTAGTCTTTTTGCCACTCAGTAGGCGTAACTGTGCGTAACAGTGACATCATGTGCATACCCTTTATAAAGTGAGAATAACATCTTTGTCATGATAAGTTTGTTAGGCCTTTTTAAAATCCACTCACTTGGCCATGATGCGTCTCACATTGCTGGCAAACAGGGCTGGATCCTCCTTCTCTTCTTCTGATGGGGTATATGTAGGAAGATACTGGACAGAAAGAACAATTTTTTATTATCATATATATTTTTTATTTTTTATTTTTTTTGGATGGTCACATTTAGATATTCTATTGACTATACATAATGTTGCACCTACATGTCAAAAAACTCTCATAAGAGTATACCATCAAACAAAAAAAATTATATGAAATGGAAATTAGAAATGTTGAATTGGCAACCAACTGAAATAAATACATTTGAAAAATACTAAAAAAATAAGTTGTTGAAGTACTAAAATTACTGACTAAAACTTTAAAAATAAATAAATAAATAAATAAATAAACAAATATATAAATAAAAACATAAAATTACTAAAACTTAAACTGAAAATGTAAAACCGAAAACTCAAAACATTATTTTAGTAAATAAATAATACTAACATAACACTGACATTTAAACCAAAATGTGAGTTCTCACCTCTATTTCTACGAAGTTATGTAGCTGACATAATGTGAGCCATAAAATCTTAAACCTGAAAAAGATAATGGTATTTCATTTTAACTCACCAATATATACAAGCACATAAAACTTGACCATTACTCTACACCCAGAGGACTCTCTAAAGGTGGTTTTCCCTTTGTAATGTATTTTCCATAAAGCAATACTGTCATTATAATATACTAAGAGGAAAGATAAGGGTATAGCTTACCCAAAAACAAAAACTGTGTTTTTTTATAATTATGCATGTTGTTTATTCACCCTCATGTAATTCCAAACCGGTTTGCATTTCTTTATTCTGTGGGACATAAAAAGAGACCTTTTGAGAGAACCCATTGATTTCCATTGTATAGAAAAAAAAAAAATACATTCAATTATCTTCTTTTATATCCAGCAGAAGAAAGAAACTCAGGTTTGGAGCGACATGAGGGTGAGTAAATGATGACAGAATTTTAACTTTTGGGTGAACTGTCTCTTTAAAGTAACTCAAGAGACTCACGCTCCAGGCCCTTGCCACGTCCATGAGATTGTATCCTGTCAAGGAAGTGAGAAGAGAAAGATGTAAATGAATGGGATTAGCATCTCAAACAAAAACTGGTAGTATCCACCTGAACAAGTAACTAGCCTGCGCACACACACACACACACACACACACACACACATACACGTGACCTAAACACTTGAACTTGACCTTGCTCCTCTGACAGCACAACCTTGACTCTAGGGGCCCCGACGCCCCGTACTTAAATTCCAGTAGCAATAACTGCTAAGAGAAAACTCCCTATGTTTTCCAGGGAGTCTAAATGAAACCTGATTGCTGGGCTTGTATTATTTATGAGAGAAGGAGACAAAGACATTACAGATGGACAGACAAAAAAATAAAGGTTTCAACAGTGGAACAAAAAAAAAAGTTATCTGATTGGGCAGTAAAAATGAAATGTAAAGTGTTTGTGACTGAAAACACATAATCCACAGCTCCAGACCGCATGTATGTGGATCAGTGACAATAATGACACACCCTGTTTGGGCGTTGAGGTTATTCTTACCATCTCATTAGGATACCGCAACAGCACAGGCTGCACAGGAACGCCAGGGATGAACGCACCTGCAGGAAAGGAGGGACAAAAGGACGGTAAACAAGTGGGAATCAGAGAGATCCTTTGCTTTGACCTTGTTTTACTCCAAGGGATGGGTGTGCCATTAAAACTATAGCCTGTCCCATTTGAAACATGACCCTTCTGTGTGACTGAGTGTGAACTTAAGAATCCAAATCCACTGACCTCATCCAGCTTTAGTGTTTTTAATATACAGATATCCCTGCAAACCAATCACTTGCTAACATTCAAGCTTTGGAAGATGGTACCTCTATAATGAATAATAATAAATCATTTAGAGGATCATGATCATAATTTTATGAGCTGAACATTCACTCAAGAGATATGTACACTTAAAAGTGTCCTTCAGTGAGGCCGGTTGCTTATTTTGTCAAATCTGAATTTTTTTTAAGTCTTTTTTTTTTCTAGCACTTCTCATATTCAACCCTCCACAGAGACTGAACTCACTCAACGCAGCTCTTACGCCGCCTTCACACTGGCAGTTGAAATCAGCTCCGATACGGCTCCGAAACGACCGGAAGTCATTCATTTCCTATGGAGATTCGCAGACCGCATGCGAATGGGTCCGAAACGGGTCCGACCGAGTGCGGTGCGAAGAAAATCGTGTCCGTTGGTCATCCGGATGCGTTCAAAAAATTGAACTCTTGCGAAAATCTACGGACGGTTCCTATCCGACAATTCCAGCGGAAGTTAGCGTTGCTATGATACTGATAAACAAACCTGAATTCTTATCGTTATAAAATCATTATTTATTTTATTAAAAGTTAAGTTGTCATGTCATTTTTTTATTTTCATGATTTGCTAACGTTATTAGGGCAGTTAATACAATTAAATTGAAGGCCGACATCGAACTAAATGTGATATAGTGGTATAAATTATACCACTATATCACATTTTTCAGCCGACCTGACATGTCAACGTCCTGAGCAACTTTCCTCACGCAGCAAAAAAAAAAAAACTTTCCTCACGCAGCAGCCTTCCTATTAATATCTCTATAACCCTCATCAGAGAGATCATACAGAACTGACAAAATCAACCATTCTAATCTCTCCGCCATTTTTGTTCTACCCGCTTCCGACGCTTTTCACTGTGTAGTACGACGTCCGTTGGGTGCGTATTGCGTACTACGGAGCTGATTTCAACTGCCAGTGTGAAGGCGGCGTTATACAGAGCAGGTCAATGCAAATATACAGCACACTAATCATTCATTTGCATCTTTCATCAGAGATGTTCTGTGCTGGTATTTGACTAAAGCTTGGTTTATACTTGAAGCATTCACATGTGCACAAGTCTGCCTGTAATTTTTAGGCAGAGCAGAACTACTGTCAAAAGCACCATTTATTTTTTGTTGCATACACAGTTGCAGCTTCTCTGTTTTTCAATACAATTAAATGTAATGACTTTATATTCAAAAATCCAGGTATTTGAACAGTTTGGTAGTTTTATACAGAGCAAAAATTCATTCATTCCCACAAAAGATGTATTATATCTAACAGAGAACACTGCTCTAGACCTGCCTAAAAAACAATCGATCAATGTCCAGTAGGGATGGCTCGATAGCACAATTTTGGCTTCGGTACGATACCAGAACCTAATACCTCGGTATCGATACTAAAAAAACACTGCTTGAAACTCTCCACTACCACAATGTGCAAAGAAAAGGTATCAAAATGTAAAAAAAATAATAATAATTCAGTCAGGGAACATACAGTAGGTTAAATTTTGAAGAAAAAAACCCCCCTGAAATTATACAATTAAAATAGGTTAATATCTATAATAATAGATTAACATATAATAATAATAATAATAATAGAATAATGACATGTAAACCATTAGCTGTCATGCATCAACAGAGAATTATCAACATTTATTGCATTTATTCATCTTGGTTTGGTTACTGTTTGGGTTCGTATTAGTTTAATGCATTGCATAAAGTAATGTTAACATGCTAAACATGTATTAGTATATTTAATTTGCTAGGTCATTTAATTAGTGATTGATATAGATTAATAAATGCTATAATACTGTTAGGTCAGGTTACCTAATGAATGTTGACAAATGTAGCTTAATTATAATATTAGTACTATTCATATTACTACTATTACTCTCTCTCTCTCGGCTTATTCCTCTAGGGGTCGCCACAGCGGAACTAATATGCCATTCATTTTACTATGAAGGATGGTTTTGTAAAAAACGGAAATCAATCAGTCAGACTCGGAATAGAGGTGCTGCAATGTACAGTATGTGTAAAAAGTTGTTTTCGTTTTTTTTCCTGAAGAAGAAGAATTAAAAGTATTCATGTGGACTATGATGCCTTTCGAGTCATCAACATAACAATGGAAGCCATACTATATGAAAATGGAATTCAAAAAATGCACTTCTGCATTTCATTCACATTTCTGTACATCATCAAAAAGCACCAGAACTCACTGCACACATTCAAACTCAGATTCTGGCCTTGTTTTTGTTTTGGAGAGCTATCTGGCTGCACACCATCAGAGCTGATGTCGTCTGGTACACTGAGAGCTCCAGTATTAAAGGTTGTAGAAAGAAAAGTGAGATAGTCCGACAAGAGAAAATAAGCAAGGCATAGAGAGAGGAGGAGTGGGGATTAGAGGAATAGAACCAATACAATGACTGACAGAGGAGGGGGGGATTTCAGGAGAAAAGACCATCAGACACACAGGAAGTTGAGGCCAAGCACCAGATCTCTCAGCGCTGTGAACCATGATGGGCTGCAGATTAGAGAGGGTACAAAGAGAGAGCAAACACCAAAGCACACATATACCCACTATAGATAGCTATATATAAGCAAATTATCTTCAACAAACACTCTTAACATTTCTATCGCAAAGACTCAAAAGCAAAAAACACAATCACGCATTCCAGGCATTAAAATTGCGTTTAGTTGGCAGTGGGCACAGACAGCGTACTACACATACCAGGCTTAAATGCGATGAGACAGGATCTATTGGTGCATGTGCCCTCCGGGAATATCATGATCTGGAAACAGGCCACAGTCAGAGGAGAAATACCTCAGTACTGCTCTAACCCACAAAATCATGATACAAAGTGGCCCAAAAATGTGTTTGGACACTTGTACTGTACGAATGTCATTACATTAGATGCAAAATATCAGATGTCTATGTGTGTTTGTGCGGTACCTGAGGCCATTTGCCATCAGAACACGCTCTGCGTTTGATCTCCTCAACGGTCTTCCTCCGAGAGTCCTGATCAGAGCGTGACACAAACACAGGCCGAATGAACTTGATAAGAGCTAAAAATTAAGAAAGGATGGAGGGTGGGGGCAAATGAGAGAAATGAGGGTCACAGAGAGAGAGCAATAAAAGCTTATATATTTTTTTGAAGTGACAAAAGGGAGACCTAAAAAGTAGGCTAGTCAAATCTGGCAAAATGCTAAGAGTATAAACTGAGATTTCCTATAATAAACTATACTAAATAGGCCCAATGTAGAGGTCTGCTACCCGACCCGAGCCCGATGGGTCCCGAAAAATGTGCGGGTTTCGGGTCAGGTTCGGGTTAATGTTTAATGAACGGGTTCGGGTTAATGTTTAATTAACAGCCTCGGGTTCGGGTCGGGTTCTGGTTTAACTAAGAAAAACTAAATAGGCTATATATAGTTTGCGTGCCGTGTGCTTTGCCTGCTTGCTGTGTTGTGGCGAGAGAGAGAAAATACATATGTGCGAAGATGTGCATACACACAGTCTCTCTCTCTCAAATATAATGATAATGATATATATATATATATATATATATATATATATATATATATAATTTTTTTAAATTATTTGTTTTATTTTATCATATCATTTATATCACAAAACTGTTTTGCGCATGCGCTACCGCTCTCGCGCGCTATTTCAGTCACAATACAGACAGACAGACGACGACAACAAGCAAACCATGAGTCTGATAAAGCAAAAAATTACTGAGGGAAAACTTATGACAGTTCCAAATGATGAGGGAAAAGCTGCAATCTGGAAGCATTATGATCTTGTCGTTTCAACCAGTAAAGAGCCCAGTGGTTACGTGCAGTGTAGAGCTTGCAAAGCTGTCTTGTCGTATGACAGCAAAACGACAGGTACATCTTCTTTACAGCGACACACTGACCGTGGATGCACTCGTCCAACAGCAGGCCTAGCCGCTAGTAACAACAGACAGTCATCTCTTTCGGACTATCTATCTCCAACAGCCAAGTCAGTACCAGCTTCTGTAAAATCTAATGTAACAGAAAAATGTGTGGAGTTTTGCTGTCGGGATATTAGATCGTTTCATACGGTTGCTGGACGAGGTTTTATTAACCTAGCGCAAGACCTAATAAATGCGGGGGCTACATATGGCCGTGTCTCAGTGGACAGTGTGTTACCTGATCCCACAACCATCTCTCGGAGATGCAAGGAAACCGCGACCTCCAAAAGACAGGCGCTGGTCAAAGAAATATCGGAGATCATGTCTGATATTAGTGTTGGGATGACCACTGACATGTGGACTGACGACTATCGCAAGATCAGTTTCTTAACTATCACTTGCCACTACATCACACCTGATTTTTTGCTTCGAAGCAGAGTCCCTACAACAGCGATGTTCCCTCCTGTAGCAGCAGCACTGAGAGGAACTTCAGTGCATCTGGACTAACTTTCAATCAGAGGAGGACGACGCTGAAACCATCAACTGTCGATGCCGTTCTCTTCCTTCATAACTCATACTGAGAAGGATGTTTGTGTAAATAGTTTTGCAACAGTGCGTGAACTTTTTAAAGTTTAAAGTTTGAGTTCCAGAGAAATTTGTGACTGTTACACCTGTTCGACCACAGCAAAGTTACGTAATTGGTAAGTTTTTTCTCTTACTGCTGTGCTGCCTGCTGATAGGGCCGCTTCGCCTACATGTATTTGTTTAATATGTCAAGCAATCATTAAATACAACATAGCATATTGCAAAAATGGTATTTGCTGTGAGAAACAGAATGGACCTCGGGTTCGGGCTTAATATGTAAATGTAATTGTCGGGTCGGGTCGGGTTAAATGGTCGCGGGTACGGGCCGGGTGCGGGCTTCAGTTTAAAGCCCGTGCAGACCTCCAGCCCAATGCACAAAAACATTTCAGATAATTTTCTTAACTATCTTTCCTTCCAAAAACATTTTAAAAAATCTTTCTGACCAAACTTTTAAACAGTAGAGTAGCGCTTAACATAAAAAGGGAAAACATTATTTTATCACATCTCATCTCATTTACATTTTAATTTATCAGACCCTTTTGTCTAAAGCAACTTGCAAATGAGGAGAACAGTAGAAGCAGTTGAACCAAACTACAGTTGAACCCAACTGAACAAAACAGCAACAATATCTAAGTGCTGTGACAAGTCCAAGTTAGTCAAGCACAGTACACATCTCAATTTATCAGATGCAAAAGCTTTAAGTTGAACTAAACAAACCAAACAATTTAAGTTAAAAAATTTGTCTCTTAATATTTTTAAAAACTTACTGCCCCAGACTGGAATGTCTTTACTCTCTGCCTTCATCACTATTGATGCCATCGTCATGGTTACAGGGATGGCGTCAAAATAGGATGAGTGAGGGGCCATCGTGAGGATGGGTGCTTCACTGGGCAGCGCCGGCCGTCCCTTTACACGGACCCAGTGAAACCCTCCGGAAAACCACATGGCTCTCATGATGGCTTTTAAGGCCAGATCTACCAGCCTGGAGAGAGAGAGAAACAAACAAAAGGGAAGACAGAGACAGGGTTAGTAGGAGAATATCATCTGCTTCCTGACATTGTGGGCAATTCAATTGCCTTCACATCCAACTGACTGTAGTACACCTCATTTACTGTAGCAGTCAACATGAAACTGCATTGCAAACTATTGTACTTCAATAATGTGATGCGTTTCTTAGTTGAATTATTGGATATTCAATCACAAAAAATAAAAACTGTAAAAGAGCGCATTACATTATATTGTAATAATGCACAGGAAAATGTATAAAGAAAAGCCTATTTAGGATTCATTTAAGATTCATGTTTTACTGTGGTTTTTGTTTTCACAGTTGGGATGTCTTTAGAGGAGGCTGAAAATTTAGTTTTGACTAGTTAAGCCTTAGCTTTCTACATGGACTTCTTCAAGCTAAATATTACCAGCTCTAGAAAATATGTTTTAAACACTGCTGGCTCATCAACACTGAAACACTCTCACGCACACATGCAAACCCTCTTAAACTTGCACAGTAGCGAAACACATGGAAGTTGACGGAACATTCTCGGCCACCGTATGTTCGTTACTAGGTAACCAACAACATCACGCGAACAAACGTCGTGATGGAGAAGGTAATTTGGAAGAAAGCTTGTCTAACATTTTTAGGCTTGAACATATATAGCCCAACGTATACATTATTATTGATGTAGTCAAAACTCTACAACTACTTTGGAACCAGGCCAGAAGCTTCGGCTCAGTTTGGCTAGCTTACGTTATCTGAAACTAAGGGAAATGTTAGTGGGTATGGGAAGGAATGAAGATGTATTTCTTCATTTTATTTTAATATTATACTGTATTAATAGTCTTTCTAGTTACATTAAGGCTACATGTATTAAAGCAGAGTGCTCTGGGTAATATTTTATATCCTGTCAGAACGTAAATTAATCATTGCCATTGCATTTTTTATTTTTCAAAGATGTCAGGGAAAAAGCAAAAATATATTTTATCATTCTGGGCACCAAAGGGTAAGCCCCCTAAAAAGGTTACAAGGCATCAAAATGTGCAACAAACACTTACAAGACAAAACACATTTCATAAGCGAGAGTGTGCACTCTTGTGTACACACACACATTAATACTGTAATATGTTTATTTGTTCACAATGTCCCACCACACAATAAATCATTATATCATTTCGACTAGACACATTCAAAATGCAAAAAGATTTGTTTTTCCAAACTGTTTGGAGCAATTTGTTATATTTTTGTATTTGTAATTTTGAAATATAACATTAAAGAGTATATTTGATGTGATTAATTGCTCTGTCATTTATCAGATTTACCAATTGTTATAATTTCAATTTGTGCTGGTTAATTATGAACAATGGGTAAAATTGGGGGGTGGGGCTCCATTAGGGCTCCTCCCCTAACCGCATGTAATCTCACTCCAAGCTTCTGATAAAACTTGAGAACCCTGCTTTCCAGTATTTTGAGCATGCCTGTTCAAACTTACACTGTTGACAAAGACAAAAACCTTTCCTCTCCACACCTCACAAGAACAAACTTGCGCACAATGCGATACAGAAAGACACACACGGACATACAAACAGACAGAGAGAGAATATAAAAAGCCCTGTTGGAAGCTATCAGTTGATAGTGGAATGGAGACTGTGTGAATGGAGCAGTGTGATGTGACTCCGTATGTGTGAGTAGGTGTGACACACATACGTCATACACACAATACACCTCTCTTATTTTTAGCAGTTTAAAATTGTGAGAAAGAGCGAGCTTTTAAATATCTGAGGATATTTAGACTACTGCTTTGTTCCAAAGTAGTACCCTAGTAATCGGTCTATGTTGGCAGCAAGCTTCTAACCAGTGGATCCTCACAAGTGACTAAATTGAAACATTGTACATGGTGAGCAACTGCAGTAATGCTCATTCTCACATGCCACATAATGCTCACCACATGAACTGAACAGACTCACTCAGTTAATTCCAAGAGTTTGATGCTAGCAGCTAGCTTTTAAGTGTCTCAACCACAATGGAACCCAATGATACTGAATCAAGCAATGATTAAAACACTGTAGATGCGCAGCGAATGCATTAAAACTCATACGACACACCCAATGTGAAGCAAAGTTATTATTAATACAGTTAACAAAATTAAAACCGAAAACATTTTCATTAAAGTCCCTGTAAAGGCAATTTTAAAAATATATTCTAAACACATTATAAATGTTAGAAAGGAATTGCTAAAACACATTACAAAGACTGAACTGTGAAGTTCTGAATTGTGGAGTTAGAGCGTTAAACAGTTTTTCACCATAACTATTTTCCGGATTTTTTGGGCGGGTCTAAAACGGGGCTCGATAACGCACTGCAGCCCCTGAGCTCCTGGACACGCCCCTACTTGATGACGCACTGGATCGAGCCACAGAGCCTGGCCGCTCCCCTAATAATATTTAGAATTAGAGCACATTCACATCAGTTTGCCGCTCAATCGCGAGTTACTGTCAGTATTATTAGTTACTAAAGCCTACAGTTTGCTAGCTAGCTATGTCTTCGTCACGGAAATACGTATTACCTGGATGCGGTCACGTACAAAACAGATCGGTGTCCTTATTTACATTTCCGAAAAACGATCACATCAAGAAGAGGTGGATTAATTTTGGTAAGAGCCACTTTGATGGAGAGCTGAGGATCACCGCAAACACCCGCCTCAGTAGTGATCATTTTAAACGGGATAGTTTTATAAACTTTCGTCGGAGACAAGTGGGATTCACTGATAATCCGCTGTTACTGGTGAATGGGGCCGAACCGACTATCTCCCGCCTCAGCCTTCATCCTCCCGTCGCGCCGACAACTGGTGAGTGCTCCCCGCCAGTGGGCGTGGTTTCAGCGCAGCCAGCGGACACGCCCCCAGCGTTTGAGAGCAGAGACTACTGCTCATTTTTTCAAGATTTTGATAGCTTATTTTATGTACTTGCCGGCTTTTTTTATCATTCAAATTTGGTTGGGTGGCTAATAACACATTTTTCTGTGGTGTGACAAACTCAGAACACAATTCATTTTGACTTTACAGGGACTTTAACTAAAAGCTAGGTTGGTTGGGTGGTGATGGCGCAGTGGATAAGACACATGCCTTTGGTGTGAGAGACCCGGGTTCGAATCCACTGTGAGACACCAATGTGTCCCTGAGCAAGACACTTAACCCCTAGTTGCTCCAGAGGCGTGCGACCTCTGACATATATAGCAATTGTAAGTCACATTGGATAAAAGCGTCAGCTAAATGAATAAATGTAAATGTAAAAAGAAAAAAACTAACATACTGTACGTGTAACTGGGACAACCTCAAACAAAACTAAAATACATATGCATGACTCTAAAGCTAAAATAAAGGCCACAAATTAATTTTAGATGTTGATACATTACACAACGTGAAACCTTTACAACCGGCCTCCTCTAAACACCAACATGCAAACTAAAAAAAACTAACAATGATAGTGTGGAAACTAATAAAAAATGTAAACAATAAAAACCCTGATGTAAAGCACATGATAGATTTGACTATGGCACTATTCATTCCAAATTTGCATCCGAAAACACACTCTTTGGAAGATCACTAGGACTTGAAACAGATCTTAAAGGTCTTTTCACGTTACTTGCTTGCTAGAAGTACGGGTTTAAGAAAATATTGATACACGTGAATATCACGATACTATGTTTGGCGATACTCTATCGATTCTCAAAAATACTTTATCGATATTTATTTGTTTACATCCAAGGTTCGTGTTAGTGGCTTTCCATTCCATTTAAACCAGACCACTATATGGCAGTTATATCAGAACATAAACTGTGACAGGGAGAGCAAGGGTGCATCGCTAGAATTAGTAAACCCATCTCGCAAGAAGATAGAACTATACCAGTTCCCGGCTGGGTTCAGAGCTGAAGTGTGGACACATTTTGCTTCCACTATAAAGAAACCACTAAGGAGATTGACAAGAGTGATGTTGTTTGCAAAATAAGCCATGCTAAAATAGGCGTATTCGGGATACACATTGTATCTAAGAGCTTACTTAATATCCCAACACCATCCGCGCTACTGGGCGTTATTATTAAATATGTACATATTAAATATGTTCCTCTCAAGAACATCAAAAAGGACTGCAGTGAGAAAACAATTAAGAAAGCATCTGATCTAAGCGATGTGGATATATTTGCACGAGCTCTGCAATTCAGCACTCCAGTCACAGTGAGTTTATTCATATAGCGTTTTATACAATAGATTGCTCTAAAGCAAGTAGCTTTACAGTATTAAATATTAAGCGACCTTTGCCCTTTCTGTAATATAAAACTGTGAACATTTAAAGGTGGGGTATGTGATTCGGAAAACGACTGGCAGATTTTGAAAATACACAAATCAAATGGTCCTACCTTCTTTCCTCCAACGATGGCTCTGACTCCACCCATTCGAAGAACATGGACGCGCAATCATGCACGAGCGGAAACTCAGATGCGCGAGAGATTGTAATGACTATTTACTACTAATCATGGAACCGGCTTTACTGACGAGATGCGCATGCGTCACAAGCTTTGAGTATGCGCACGAAGGGAGTCACGCACACTGGGGGGAGGGGGGTATGGTACAACCGTTTGATTGACGAACTTACTGTCCAATGATTCCAGGTGGTCTTGGAAATTATAGGCTGGAGTTTTTCGAGTCCTGCCCGTTCCACAAATGATTAAATTGCTTAATTTTCATTTCAGTGCTTCTAACTCAGTGGCTGTAAGTGGGTTAGGAATAGGATTTCAAGTTATTTTGAAAAAATTGACAAAAAAGAGAATCACATACCCCAGCTTTAAAGTAAGATCCAATAATATAAACGAATATACCTAAGAATCCTGCAAGCAATTAACTATTTTTCCTTTACTTAGATTGCACAAAAAATTGCCATATAAATGTGAATGAAGATTCCACTGTTTTGATTAAATAATTGTTTTTTTGCTCAGATTTTATTCATATAGGGGTATGTTCTTTATGACCGTTTCTAAAATTAGATCTTCCAAAAAAAAAAAAAATATTGCAATATATCATCTTTCTTACAGAATTGCAATATCACAATACATCATATTGTAACCCCTGTATCATGATACATATCGTATCGCCAGATTCCTGGTGATACACAGCCCTGGTAGTTACCTGACTGCAGTTTATCAGGAAGTAAATCATGCAAGCGTCTACATTCGCATTGGCTAATCATTTGAATATGCCAACGGTTGCTGTAGCTCATGTCACCTCAAATCCTCTCATTGAAAATTAATGACTTTCGTTTACTATTTTCTGCGAATTGCAGTTTGAATGGCTCTGTTGGCCTGTTATAGCAGTGTAGTCTCATGCAGAGGGCAGAAATGTAGAGGCTGTGTAATGTTCCCGAACTCTCACATCTGATTAACATTTCTGATCTGTTACTCACCCCCTCCACCAGGATAGTGGTTCAACTGCATCCTCAGAACGGCCAACGGTAGCCACGAACGCAAAGGGCCAGGCCAGCAACATCATGAACGCAGCAAAGAGCAAACGGACAGGGAACAGTGTCACAGACATCACAGCTATCTGTGAGAGAGAGAAAGAGCGTGTTAGAGGTAACCAGAGGTTAAAATCCCAAATATTTTCATGTTGATCCAGAATTTGCCAGTATAACTTTAAAACATTGCCTTGGAGCTGTAGAACACCGAAATTGTGTATGAGGGAGGGTCATTTATGGAAAGAGATGGGAAACAAAAATATGCAGTGAGACCATAGTGCATTTTGCTATGCTGTGCAAAACTTAGACATAGAGAGACTGGCCGGGAGAACATTAACATTTAGATTACTCAGCCCTAGTTAACTGACAGAAAGGACAATAGTTCCAAGCTCACATTCGACTCTAAGCAGAACCATCGAGATTTCAAAGAAAGATAGTTGATGTAATGGCTACATTAAGAGACCTAGGCCAAGTGTTTGAAATGCTTAAGAACAAAAGTATCAAGATTTTTGTTTCATGACTTTAAGAGATAAGCCTAGATTCCCTGCAGTTAATGATCTAAAGTTTACTTCAAACAAACCTGACTATAAAGAATGAAAAACCCTGGGGCTTAATTTAGAAATGCATGTATGATAGATTTGATGATAAATTCCATGGATTTGATCCAAAATTAAAAGTATCAAATCAATTCTGATGACTTTGTGATGCAATTGCAAATAAGTCACCAAACACATTGCACAAGAACAATATGATTCTGAATTTGGTCATATTCAAATTATGTGCCATGTCATGTAATTCAGAATATCTAGAATATTCTATTATATCTGTGAGTAATTTTAGGAGCTAGGAGATGGCATTTATGAGACATTAAACACACATCTCTGGAGAAAAGAAAAAACATTCTACAATATTAAAATAAATCATAAAAACATTGATTAAACCGTTTTATGAATTCATTTGATTAGTTTTTAATATTTTTTCTGTTCAATCACAACACACAGAATCCAGTAATATTAGGCTATATAGAATTTAGAAGAAAAAAAACATATTACTGTTAAAATTCTTAAAATTGTATAGATTTTATTGATTATTAGGGGTGTAAGAAAAAAACGATATTTTATTTTGCAATACTGTATCGATTTACGTGCAAAAATAGGATAGTAGAGAGCGCACGAGAGAGAGAGAGCACGAGAGGTACGGGAGTGAGAGAGTGCGCGTGAGGGAGAGAGAGTGCGCGTGGTAGTGATCCAATCTGACTTGTAATGCTGCCCGAATCATGAATCATGCACTGTTCCTTCGTTGGCCAGAGGAGAACTGAGTCTGGTTTCTCCCAAGTTTTTTTATTCTCCATTCTGTCACCTGATGGAGTTTTGGTTCCTTGCCACTGTTGCCTTGGCTTTTAGCTTGCTTAGTTGCGGACATTTAATATTCAATAATATTATTGATCTGCCTTACTTAAGGTGGACGTTGACGCAATTTTCTTTTAGAAACAAACTTTGTTATATTATTTTCATGTTATCACTGTGAAGCTGCTTTGCTACAATCTGTATTGTAAAAAGCGCTATATAAATAAAGGTGACTTGACTTGACTAGTGCTGCACGAATGCGCTATGGCCCTCTGCAATCAAATACGACTTTAAATGCATTGATATTGTTGTATGGGGTTAGATTTCGGTCACAATTCTGCACGCGCAAGATCACAATTTGATTAAGCAAAAGCGCATTTCTCACGCGCGTGAACTGAGCTTTGCGGAGAAATGTTCTTCTCGGAGATAATTAGAGCGAACCAAAATCAATTTTGCATTTAAAATAAGTATTTGGAAGTGTAAAGTTTCACTTTCTTGCTCCTCTCATAACAGCCCTGAGTGCTCTCTAAGCAGACGCAGATTTTTTTATTCATGATTAATAACTACTCTAAAATTAAGAAACCCCTAGAAAACAGTAAAAAACAACAACAAATAGATGTGTACATTTAAGATAGGCTACTTAATTTATTATTCCGATATCCAAATATGACACTAAATCACACAAAAAAAAGGACTTTTATTTGTGACGTGCTGTCTTTGCATTTGAACACTGCACGTTTTAAACAGGACATGCATTAGCTGAATAAACGTTAGCCAATACAAACATATTTATAGAAAATAGTTGACAATGAATAGACAGGAGTCTGCTTTCTGACATTTTGACAGAAAAAAACACAACCTAAAACAAAATTTAAACTTAGCCCGTCAATTTACAATTATCTTCTCTCTCTCTGCGCGCGGTCTGTGTTTGTGAGAGAGAGCTCACGCAGCACTGATACAACGGTACTTTTTAATCCATAAGTAACTAATACGCTAGTATTCATACAGAATAATTATGTAACATAATTAGGTACTTTAGTTATTATTAACACAATAACATAACACATCCAGACTACGTTTCTCAACACTGAGAATGAATAAATAAACGCTTGTTTCTCCAGACTCGTGCTTATCAGTAATCCACAAATTACAAAAGTTTCATAATCACTAAGCCATAGCAATTTTAATTTTATTTATATTTATTGTTCATTTAGATTTAAAATGCATACTTAAGCATTTTAGAATTTGCATGGCCGAATGATGTTTTCCTCTTATCTGAGTGACCATGAATGAAGGAGTATTTTAATCCATGCGATCACTCCCGTATGATCATCGAATCCAGATTAAGTTAACTAAAACCAATATTTCAACTTTCCACATCCACCCCAGCCCGTTTACCTTCAGGAGTCAGAAGTGCTGTGACTACTGTACTATCCTCGCTTATGAACTCAGTCAGACTGCGGGCCGCTGGAGTGGAAGAGGATCGAACGGGATTCTTTATTGCTGCCGATTTTCAGTCTCTTTTTAATGATAGGCCTTACGCATTTGTCAATCATCCCCGCTTGCTATTTGGGGAATGAACCCAGCGTTATGATTGGTCGAACTACGCTTCTTTTGTTGTTGCTTGATTTGAGGACTGCGCGTGCACAGAAGCGTCACCAGGTTTTTGCGTAGTTTAGAATGACAAATCGTACAACCGTACTTTGAGGTCAAAATGCATATCCGCTACGCAAAATGCGTACAGGTTGGCAGGTCTGCAAGACTCCCTGCATCACCAACTGTGGAAGAGGAAAAATACATTGTGGAAGATGTTTATGTTTATGTTGAATTTATTTAATGGCTTGAACACTTCAATTTAAGTTCAACTGTTTAATCAAATCATACTATTACTGTACATAATGGCATGTCCCAGTGTTTCCTACACCTCGAGTGGTAGTTCTGACTTGTTTCTGAACTGCAAGTTATGTAATTTATTATCGATCGTACTAAAAAATATACTGTATTTTCTTATGTACTATTTAGGATGGATAGTGTGCACATTGGGATGCAGGCTTGTTCCCATCACTGCAAAAAAAAAAATCTAATTATGCGAGTAATTATATAGTAGAAGTCTTGTGAGTCACACACCCAAGATTTTCACTTACAGTTATATCTGCATATATGTTTGCATTGTTACCAACGTCTTTCTTTTTTTTCTTCTTTCTTTTCCAGTGAGGGGAAAAAGCCTGCATCCCAATGTGCACACTATCCATCCTAAATAGTACATAAGAAAATACAGTGTATTGCGCGCACAGAATTGTGACCGAAATCTAACCCCATATTGTGGCGGGCCGCCACAAATAAATGAACGTATGGGAAACCCTGCATGCGCCCGCTCAGTGTGGTTGAAAACGAAAGTTTCCGTTATATGGTGCAAACAATGGAGCCTTTTTTTAAAGAC
This sequence comes from Siphateles boraxobius, assembly GCF_051911475.1. NCBI lineage: Eukaryota > Metazoa > Chordata > Actinopteri > Cypriniformes > Leuciscidae > Siphateles > Siphateles boraxobius. Next base: position 11,982,488 of record NW_027508975.1, read on the forward strand.
AGATTGCACCTCAGATTGCACCTTATGTGTTATGCATTAGCCTAGATGTCACAGTCAGGGGCTATGTATTTTCTTTAACTGACAATTTACATTTGTTCCTCAATGTTTCCTTTAGGAATCGTGTTCGTGTTTTTGCAACAAAACGTGTTAGATGTACCCTGTGTACTAGGAATAGTGCAAGCATTTTTTTTTTATTGACATAGACAGATGTCTTTTCTTTTTACAGATTGCAGATAATGTGTATGTTATGTATTGTGACAGGGGCTATGTATTTTCTTTTATTATGGCCTACTTGAGCATATAAAAATTTGCTCACTAAGAACCTGTGAACCACAATCCAAAACTGGCAGTTTGATTTTCTGTGTACCTAATTGTTTACCTAAAATAAACTTGTTTGACTTTTATGCACATCATGTCTTTTTTTAAATAATACTTTTTCTAAAATTATAGTCTTATAGTCCTACTTTAAAAAAAATCCCAATATATCACCTTATGCACAGTATCGAAATATATATTGAATCGTGACCCATGTATCATGATACGCATCATATCGCCAGATTTTTGCCAATACTCAGCCCAATTGATTATACATGCTTTTGTATTTAATTCAAATTTAATTACAGTACAAATTGAACACTAAAACTGAGGAAAAGGTATTTCATAGGACTCAAATATAGTCTAGTATTTCAAAATGTGGATTTACAGTGCCTAGCATAAGTGAACACACCCATTTATGAACATTAAAAGAACATTTATTTATTTACGATACATTATTCATTCACAAAGAAAACTGGTGTCCTTAATTTAAAAAAATGAGGAAAAATCCAACATTTAAGGCATTAAGATCAATTTCCAAAAGATGATTTTTTATTCCTCTTTTTAGTCAACTTTGGCATGGGTGTATTCAATTAAGCTATCCACTGTAGAAAAAAAAAATGTGTGTACTAACATTTTATATATTCGAGACCACTGATTTCTACAAAGTTCAAAATAACACAAAATCCAATTATGCTTTTGCAATGCCAGAATTAAATGCGTATGGTGAGCCATTCATGACTGCACTAACATAAACATTAGCTCAGAGCACAAGGACATCACATGCCACGCTTATATAGGCAAATCAGGAAAACAAGATCACATTAGAAGGACATAAGAGGGAACAGGATTTGATGAAGAGATAATTGTAAACTGATGTTAGATGTTTCTCCCATGAGAAAGGGTTTTTTAAAAGCAGAAGAAAGAGAGATCATAGTATCTGATATGGATTGTACATGAAAGCTACTGTAACAGTTTTATCCTGCAAACTCTATTCAATGTTTCTGAATATCCTGTGTCTGTCACACACAACTTCAAGTTTACCTGGCTTTTCTCAACAATACACTGGCTACTGATACAATGCATCATCGGAGGAGCAAGATTAGGTTTGCATCAACATTTCTGATGACCTCTTGACCACAGATATCTCATGTTCCTATCAATGGTTTACATCTAAAGACCTCAGCTCACAATGATCAGCAGAAGGTTTTTGTGCTTAAACACTCTTTTTCTTTTGACGTTCATGTAACATTTGGGACAGAGACTCTAATGCTGTACATATAAAATTAATAATAGTAATAAAAATAAAATGAATTATTTTCACATACATTTATTTTGTTTCTCTAACCGAAACAAATCCAATAGACAGATATTATTGAAGCGTTAACACTGATTAACCAAAAAGTAGCTGTGCACTTTATATTCATGGTATATTTGACTCAAGCAGAAATATATTGTAAAAGCATGCAATAAGACAAATCAAAATAAACAACTGGAAAAAGTGTGAGAAACTACATTTTGTATAAACACATACACATAAGGGAAATTCATAAGTCTCAACCTGATACTAATATATATATATATATATTCACTATAGACACAATATTTACACAATAAAAGACCCCAGGAGCAAGGTCTTGCTAAGCTTAAAAAAAATCTGGGTTCATTCTGGAGTATATTTATCATGTTGTTTGCTTTAATTTAAAAATAAACATGCAAAATAAAAAAGATACTTAATTCCAAAATTAAAAAATGCTTCAACCAACTATTAGATCTGAGAACACATAATACAATTTAGAGGGCTAAATCAGCATGTTAAGAACCAATCTTGTTGAAGCTTATAAAATATATATGGACAAAAACCATGTTGATTGCAGCTGAAAGCTACGAATTTCTCTTTTTTTTTTTTTTTTTTGTCAGACTGTCGCAAGAACTATTGACAAAGCAGAAGACAGGAACGAGCTCACATTAAGACCCGGAATGGTTAATGAATATTTAATCTGCCTGAGAGTATGTGCTTCCAATTTCCAAGAAAAATCGACTGCGACACGAAAAGCGTGAGTTTCTTGACCACTGCTCCATTTTTTGAGCCTAGAATAAGTTTATTTCTGTGTGTCTCTCATTAAAAAACAACTAATTTGTAAAATGACACCAATGTTTTTGAATTTACTAGCAGTTAGTTATGACACAAAGGGCTAAGGTTGTCATTGTGAGATCAGAGCATCTCTCTGAGAGCGGTGATTAAAAGTGGATGGGCTCACGCGACGCCTCCATTAGGAGGAGATGAACTGTGTGGCTGGTTTAGTGTTTATTTATTTATCTAGAGCTGCTGTCAACATTTGCAGTCTGCCCTGACAGAAAGATTAAACTGAGCTAGAGGCTGGGGCAATGGCTCTCTTGGGAAACGGAGGGAGCGGCAGAGAGCTAGAAGGAGCTAGCTTAAAACTTAGTATAAGTGAAAGACTACATACAAAAGCACTTATTCCCAATGGGATTTAAAAATAAATTAAAAAAATTAAAAAACACATTTACTTTTCGAACAGAAGAAAGAGCTAAACTAATTTGCTGAGAACAAGAATTATAACCCGGTCTCGACCTTCCCCAACCCACTGTATAATGTCCCAGGAGTGAGAGGCGCAGCCGTGATCCCAGCCTATAGGGTCCTGTTAACAGCCTCCCCCTCATGTCTACTCTCCATCTGCTTCAGCCTAAGGGAGGACGAGGGGGATGTGCTGGTTAAGAAGCCCATTTCCATCCTAACCTGCATCTGATGCTTTTAGCAGCGCTGTAAAAGAGCAGGCGGACGATGCTTATCTCTTTGAGAAGGGTTAAGAGCTACTTAGAGTCACAACCTAGCCCATGCAAGAGCCTAACCTCAAGGTTGTTAAGGTGTTATGAGTAGTTGCTATGGCTTTCTCAGGGTATTCAAGGTGGTTGCTTACTGGTCCGGGTAAAAAAAAACACCCTTAAGGCCCTGGTATACTCACGGCAAAGTTCTTTTTTGTTCTTCGCTTGGGGGTAAAAAGAAGTTGAAAATACCTGAGCAGCGGTATACTGCTAGCCAACATTCCGACGCCACCCAAGCTGCTGAGAGCGGCGTTTAGATGAATATATTAATATACAAATTAAACACGACAAAATAAACACACGACGTGGATATGTTTGCACGAGCTCAACAATTCAGCTCTCCCGTCAAGTCACATTGCAATCACATGAAGCCACATGCTAAAATATATAATAAATAGATAGGACTACATTTTTTTGTAAATGTTAAAAAAACGTTTACTAACAATCAGTTCGGGTCAGTAAGAATTTTACATGTTTTGTCTGCATTCATTTGATCAGAAATACAGTAAAATAGTAATATTGTGAAATATTGTTACAATTTAAAATAACTTTTCTATTTGAATATATTTTAAAATGTAATTTATTCCTGTAATGGTAAAATAAAATTCCAGTGTCACATGATCTTTCAGAAAAAAATTCTAATTTTGCTGAATGCTGATTTGGTGCTCAAGAAACATTTCTTATTATTTTTATCATCATCAATGTTGAAAACAGTTGTGCATCTTAATGTTTCTGCTTAATGATTCTTTGATTAATAGAAAGTTCAAAACAGCAGCATTTATTTGAAATAAAAATCTTTTGCAACATTGCAATGTCTTTATTGCCTCTTGAATAATTTAGTGCATCCTTGCTGAATAAAAGTCTTAATTTCCTAAAAACATTTACTGATCTTTCGGACATAATACATAATGTTTATTTTAACTTTATTTGCTCCATATTTGTCATTATTATTCTGGTGGAATGAATGCAGAGAACAAATTAATTTTGAGAGAAGCATGGCCATATTAATTGAGACTTTTTTTCAAGGTATGCTCAAACCTGATCAACCACATTCATGTCAGACTTCACTTGTCAGACTATTATGTAATATAGGTAGGGACTAAGCACTGTATGAGCTTGTGGCCCTTTCAAAACTCAATTGACTTCCAGATGATCATTTAACTAAGCCAGAACCCAAATCTGCTTTGTAAACTATCACATTAAAAGAGTGTGTGGAGACAAGACAGCAGGAAGCTGTTGGGTCTGTCTTGGTCAATTCCACTGTTTGCCATGCAATCTCATCTCAATCATGCATGTTAACAAGGAAAATGACTCTTGTAAATCATAGATCATCAACTAAGATCAGTTCTTGCTGTGAGCACTTCACAGCCACCTACGGTTGAGGAGATCCTACAACTCTGGCTTACTCCACATTCCTTTCAGATCACCATCAATTGTTATCTCTAACAACAGGGATAGACCGATATGAACATTTTGGCCGATAAATCGCTAACCGACAATTCTTTATATTTGAAAGCCGATAACCGATATATTGGCCGATAAATCTAGATCCAAATTGTTATATAATTTTTGAGAGCCCTGATTACAAAAACAAAAGTCTCACCATTAAAAGCCATGTCCCAAGCACTTCAATATGAATCAAACAAAAAGCACAGTAGCCTAGTTTGAACCAGTTTAAGTGCACTACTATGGCCAACTTCCCTTACCAAATAAAATTCTAATCATATTTCAAACAATTCAAAACCATCAGCAGAACAGTGCGCATCCAAAGTGTTTCAGCTGAAAGAAATAATCCATTATTTTCTCGGCTTTAAGATATCAGACAAATCTTCTTATCGGACCGATAACATTAAAAATTAACATATATCGGCCAATACCGATATGGTGGCCGACATACCATGCATTCCTATCTAACAACTGGTGTATCCAAAATGGTCAATGTTTATGATAATGTCTTGATTTATATCTTTTATTTTGATCATACATTCATTAATGATTTATTGTTAACCGTTTATGATTATTCTATTTCATTTTATCAATGTAATAATATTGTTTGAGGATATGACTCTTATTCAAATGTCCTGCAAATCTTCCTATTTGAAAAGATATAGGCCTATTTTGACACTCATGTTGTTAGATATTGGACGCCTTACAAGTACTGCATAAGTGACTATATTCTCGGAATTTGTGCACAACGTAAGATTTGATATTTGAAATTTGCAAGCTTCGCTTTCTTTTGTTTCAGAAGGTGTTAAAACCACACCTCCTGCATCTATTTCGGTCTCTCTTGCAAGTCGCAATGGTCACAACGACCTATCATGACCCTTTAGCATGAAGACATATATTACTGACACAATGGATAATTCAGTTTGACCTTTCTTATCAGACCAACAACAGATTGTTAAGTGAGATGTAAGTTTTTCCGACACTTACAGATATCTTCTGCTTCTTCATCTCTTCTACCTCTCCTTTCATTCTGCAAAGATCTTACTTAATTTGTCCTTTCTCTATACTCTTATCTCCACAATCTTCATATGTTAGGTACAATACTTTGGATTTTATTATAAACTATTTACTTAATACATTTGTTATTCCTTATTCAAATTTGATCTTTGATATAATCATTGCTTGTCTGCCTGGATCCCACTGTACCACAACATAAGCTCTACGCTCAGTGCAGGAAACACACTAAGACTTACAATGCCTACAGACACCGTAAAATGACGAGTTACAGAGAATCTGAGGAATTCTGCTTGTCTTGACCGTAGTTGCTCAAAGACACATTACGTAACTGTAAAAAAGCACTAAAGGAACACTTGTTGTGACACGTGCATGAAGCAATGCCATAAAAAAAAATAAAAAAGAAACCGAGTGAGCAAGAGTGGGTTTCCGTGATGGAGTATTCATGCAAATGTTTTTCCAAGCCTGCTCGTGATCTTTCAATTGGTCTTCATTGATTTTACCAGCTTGCCACTTGACTGTCAGCAAGGCCCATAACATTTTAATGCCAATAGCTCTCTAGAACAGATGTCTGAAGAAATTTCCTCTCATTTACAAAAGCCGCCAAAGAAAAAGGTATCACCTACTTTCACCGATTTCCAATATGGCACGTAGATTCAATTAAAGCTATAAATACATGTTGTGCTTTTTCATAGAGTTTCTAACCCTAAGGCGTATTAAAAAGATCTTTCATAATACCACAAAGCTCCATTTATCTTTGAGTGATGCATATGGAAATCAGGTGAATCATCACTGCTTATTTTGGATCCTTCAAACTGCTGTTTTTTTTAAGAATGTTATATTAGAAAATAACGGTGGACTAATGGAACCAAAAAAAAGAGAGATAGATCATACACTGGACTATTTCCTAGTAACCAATTATCTGGCCTCATCAGATTTATGAAATGTGACCGTACTTGTCCCCTTTCAAAGGGTCTCGCCAGTTTGCAGTCAGTTGTGAAGGATTTTATTGAGTCAAAATTCCATAGGAAATAAATAAGGGTCAATTTGACCCCCTTTATGCATTCTTGGGGTAGTGATAAAAAAATAACTTCAAGAAATATACAAAATATATTGATGAGGGTGGGAAACAAGTTGTTTTAAAGAATTCATGATCATTGATCAAATTTTTTTTTTTTTAAATCACAGCATGCCAGGTCAATTTGACCCCTAGGCAAAAAAAGTTCAAAAAAAGGCCTGGTTGAGCTACTGCTGTGTCAAAGAGACACTTTTTTCAACCCCTTTTCCAAAATGTATTTGTTTGACCTTCCTAAGGCTGACGAACTTAGAGTGGTTACAATTTATTTTAAACACTGTTCCTGAACTTTATAACCCTAACGTTTATCTGTGCTGCACATTTTTTGGAGGACAGCTTCCAGAACCTAAGAGAGTAATGCAGGCTATGCACAAAAGCTTCTCGTAAAATGGGCAGTTAAAATTTTGTCGGCACAATCTGTTGTTTGTGGATCACATCTTTTAAGTATGTCTTATTACTTGTAGTTGCATTTTCTATTAAAGGGATAGTTCACCCAAAAATGAAAATTCTGTCAGTATTTACTCACCCTCATGTTGTTCCTCACAATTCTGACTTTATAACACGCAATTGCGACTTTATAACTCACAATTCTGACTTTATAACACGCAATTGCTAGCCTGGGTTTCCCCATACTGCCTTACCGCAGCGCGATTCAATTCACGTTGAAAGGCAGTCTGGATACCATGGCCAGATTTTTCGCCTCATTTAGGGAACCAATCACAGAACGGGGAGGGAGCAGCTAGACGATGACGACATCTATGCGACACACGGAAACAGTTTGTTTATATCGATTTAACATGGCTGAAGACGCGAAGCTACTCTTTGATGCAGCCTTAGAACAATGTCTAAGTAGTTTAGAATGCAAGTTCATTTTGAAAAAAGAACAGCTTTCGGCGTTAAACCATTTCTTAAACAAGAATGATGTTTTTGCCCTGCTACCAACAGGCTTTGGAAAAAGTCTGATATATCAACTAGCCCCGTTAGTGGCTAAGGCAATGGGGCTTCGCGAGACCCCAGTCGTCATAGTTGTTTCGCCATTAATCGCCTTAATGGATGACCAGGTACAGGAGGCTGTTAAGCTTGGAATTTCTGCCACTCACCTGAGTCCTGATAAAGAAAATGCGATTAAAAATGGTCGATACCAACTTCTGTTCGGCAGTCCCGAGGCCTGGATGAGCGCAAAGTGGCAAGACATGTTAGCCACGGAGTTCTATAGAACCAACCTGATAGGCATCGTTGTAGATGAAGTCCATTTAACATATAAATGGTAAGTGGTATTTATTAATATCTTATTGTCATTATGTCTGTAGACTTCTTCCTTGTCTAATTTCTGTCGCTCTACATACGTCATCTGGTATAATCGAAACGACTGGTTATGAGCTACGTACAGGCATATTTGATAGACATTCTTAGCACCCAATAAACTGCGACGGGCATTCTGAAACCACGCCTCAAATACGAGAAATTGCGCATGTGGTTCCCAGACCCAATTCTCAACAAGATTGGGTCTGGCGTTAGCCAGACTACGCAATTGCGTCTTTATATCACGCAATTCTAACTTTATATCTCACAATTCTGATTTTATAACACGCAATTGCGACTTTATATCACGCAATTCTGACTTTATATCTCGCAATTCTGAGAAATAAAGTCAGAATTGTGACATAAAAAGTCGCAATTACCTTTTTTTATTTTTCATTCTGTGGCGGAAACAAGCTTCCATACCATACTCATCGCCTCAGTGTTCTTCTGAAAGTTGCCTAGTTCTGCTTACCACAGTTCTCTACACTCACTCATTCTCTCCTGATCCTCCTCAATATCCTCATCAGACACTTGAAGGGCCCGTTTCTTTTTTTTCACGCTATTTCTCTGCACATTCCTTGCGTTTCTTCTCCATCTCTGACTATTTTGACAGATACACACTGCACGCGCACTCAGAGCCCGAAGGGAGAGGAGTTTAAAGATGTGATTGGACCAGCCCAGTGCCAATCAAGAAAAGAACCAATGGGCCGCTGATCTATGTGTTTCATGGGCCGGTCTGTAAAAAAAAAAAAACTACGAAGACTTTTTTTGTCCAATGCATTACACCGGCACAAAGATCCCAGCGCCGCCAATTAAGCAAAACTAAACGAATGGGCCGACGATGTACGAGTATTATGGGCCGTTTAGACAAAAAAAAAAAAATTATATTTGTTTTAAAGAATGATCTGTATCGGCCCAAAAAGCACGTCGGCCCACCGGGCAAATGCCCGGTATGCCCGATGGCCAGTCCAGCCCTGATTGCTGATGGAGTTAACGAGTGCGTGTTTTGTGTATATATATTAATGAGAAGGGTGAGCCTGCTTATTCTGCATAATCAAGCCGGTTCGCAGGTCGAGAGGGGATTTTTCACTGTAGAAATCTCAAATGTCATGATTTGCCAATGCAAGAGAGTACCGGCACCTTTCTTTTCCACTTCAAGCACTGTACAAAGCAGTGGTGTCATGCCTATTCAAAGTGCACATGCCCCCTCAGATTTTTCCTCACTGATAATTTTTTTTCACAACTTTATTCCTATTATGCTCCATAATTACCATAGCCTATAACGACTCAAATGTATTCTTCTGGATGTGTAATAAATCGGTCAGCATTAGCCCACCCCTTTTTCCTAATAGGGTGTCTGTATCAAATCTAGACCGCGTAGCGCGTGTAAATATATACACTTTGTTTGTTAGGATTTGCCAGCATACAGAATTCAGCAGCACTGAACAAAAAGTCAGTTTTGAGCAGTGAGGGGAGTCTATCTTAAATGCTTCTGATTGGCCATTGCGTTCAAGAAATCAACACATATGTCTGTGATTGGCTACATCGCTCAACGCTGCAAACATGTTATAAATAGAAACTCTGGCCTGTAAATCGTTTCTATTTTGTTTTAGTTGTTCTTATTGCTTTTCTGCAACAGATGAATAAAAATGTATTAGTTTTTATGTTTTATTCATAGATATTTCTAGTTTGCGGGAGTCCCGCGAATTGTTTTATTCTGCCTCAACCCGCACACACAGAGTGAGTGCATTACTGCCCGCGCTCCCTCTTATGACGTCATCACCCAGTTACTGTAAAAAACATGCTACCTTTGAAGAAACCCCAATAAATGTTATTTTAACGCATTTTAAGACAAAAATGTTTATATATATTGAGCAATTTAATTTACACATTAATTGGTTGTGGTAGTTAACCTGCAATTTACACGTTAAATTTTAAAACATTAAGCTTGCGAATTAAAAATATGCCCTAATGGAAACACGTCAATTTTCCCTTGCGCATGCGTCGTGACGCTCTCGTGAACTCACGTCAGAGGCCCACACAGAAGAAAATGAATAGATGAATAAAGTTGTTATTTTTGTGTTTCCTTTTTTTTGCACACAAAAGTATTCTCGTCGCTTGATAAACTTAAGGTTGAGCCACTGTAGTCACTTGGACTATTTTAACGATGTCTTTTCTACCTTTTCTGGACCGACAGATGCAATTACCTAGCAGCCTATGAAGGAGTGAGCCAGCTCTCAGATTTTATCCAAAATATCATAATTTGTGTTCCGAAGATGAACGAAAGTATTACGGGGTTGGAACTTGGAACAACATGAGGGTGAGTAATTACTGACAGAATTTTCATTTTTGGGTGAACTAACCCTTTAAACTACCCAAAAGTAAAAAAAAAAAAAAAAAAACTTACTAAAAACACAAAACATCACAAACCCTATAATCACTCAGAATTGGATGGATACAAATCCCATAATCATGCTTCAGGATATTCATACATTTAGCTACAACAAATTAAAACAAACTTATTCCCTTTTCAAGCCCAGCAAAGGGCAAAAGCCTTTGAAGTTTGAACATATCAATAAAATATGAGAATATTAATATTATTAATATTATCAAGGTGCAGAGGAATAATTAATTTTAGCATTTACATTTATTCATTTAGCAGACGCTTTTATCCAAAGCATTCACCCTGTCTCATGGCATGTCCAGATCCACAACAAAACACTAAGCAACTACAAAAAAAAAAATGCTTAAAGGGTAACTAAACCCCTGGTCAAAGCCTGACTCCACCCACTGGCAATATTTGAAAAATGCTGGAAAAGTGGGCCAGCGGAGATAGAGGGGACCAACCGAGGGCGGGGCTGAGCGGGGGGGGCGTGCACCTGAGACCCGCAGAGACGGATTAATTGACAGCTGCTGTCAGACTCTGAGGGGGCTTTCACACTGGCAGTTTAGTTCGGAACGGGGGACGGTTCGCATGAAAATTCGCTAATGTGAACGCTGTCATGTGGACCCAGGTGCGCACTGGGCAACCGAACCAGAGACTGCCTGGAGGAGGTTGTCTGAGTTCGGTTGCTCCCGAACCGTGCTGCGGTTCGCGTGTATGTGAAAGCAACACGGACTCGGGTAAGCACTCGTTCAGGAATAAAAGTATCCTGCACGTGCATTCTAGCCGATTATGATGTATTTAGTTAAATAAAAAACATGTAAGTGATGATAGTGTTGATGATTTACCTTGGATACGTGCAAGAGTGAGTCTGCAGTGTATTCGCGCATAGTGAGTGCAATCACAGGGCAACAAATAAATGGAAATGGAAATCTCCTTTTGCAAGCAGCGGAAAGACAGCTTATGCGACACACACACACACACACAGTAAACCTGTGTTGTTTACTCAGCTATGCATAATAGCACTAAATTAATAAAAAACACAATATAGGCTATTGACCCGCATAGTGTTTTCTGTCATGCGCCCTGCACGTTTGCAATGACGTAAGATGCACACAAACGTTGTTGTAGGGAGATACCCATAGCTATGAAATATGACAAGACCAGAGTGTTAAGTCCAGTTAATTCATTAATTCATCCTGATCGTTTTCAATACTCGCAATTCCAACTCCTGACTCGCTCGCTACTGTGGTTTTGACGAAACTAGATGTTTTTTATACTGCCAAGGGCATGGTAGCTCGTGAGCTGGAACCTGCTTACGTCACCACCCCTTACGTCACAAACCACCGCAACCACCAATAGGAAAATTCAACTGCAGTAGCCACCGTTCAACCTGAAAAGGGCAGCACTCAGACGTTTTTACACCATATATGGTAGAATTAAAACACTTTATACCCAAATGTCAAAAAAGTTACTCAAATCAATGAACAGCACTAATAAAGCCCCATTCTTACAGATCATTAACTAAAAAAAGTTGGTTTAGGGTTTAGTTACCCTTTAAGGAGAAATAATTTTTCAGTGCCACTGTGCATCTAATACGAATTGATTTTATCCATCTAAGTTTCCATAAATTTTGTGAAATAAGTTCAATGAACAAAGAGTCATTTCTAGCTGAAGGAATGCAAAGGTGGTATTTACTATGGAAATGTCCTTGACTTTTCCATGAATCATCCCAGCCTAAAAATCACACTTTTGAAATTGCCTGATATTTCCAGGTTCTCTAGGACAATGGTGACAGGAAATAAATAACGCTTTTCATGAAAGTGATATCGGAATACAATGGAAAAAGATATTCTGCACTACGGGCATATTTGGCTTGTTAAGTCAAGTTAAAAAAGAAAGTCTTGAAATAACGACAAGCTTAGTAACAGAAAAACCTTTAGCTATCTGTAAATCTGTATTTCAAACAAGGTACACCCGGATTATTTTCGGTTCACTTCAATGTAGACCCCATGTAGATCAGCACTTTTGAATCAAACAATAATAGCTATAGATTTCACAACTATAAAGAACAAACAGACATTCAACTGTATCCTAAGAAATGACGCAAGTAAAACAACAACGAATTCTGACATTTAACCTGCAGAGTATCTACACCTGCTTAAAGATGTTAAACAGTCTGTCGATTTGGGGACACTCAGGAAGATTTTCTTCATGTTTGGCAGATGACGCACGACGAGCCTAAACAGATCATATCCAGCGTGCCGTAACGTGAAAATAGCAACCATAACTTCTGCTAACGTTAAACGTTTCACTCTCTCTCCAGCGGATGTATTCAGTGAGGAGGACAATTTTAAATCGTGGTTTATAGTTTACAGTTACTTTACCTTGAGTTTCTGCAGAGGAGTAAACCTCAACTCGTGTACGAAAGGATTTTTGAAGTGTGCAGAAACGCCCGAGTCTCCTCCGTCCACCGCCGTGTGTAGTTTTCTGTGAGGGATCCTCATGCTGAAAGAGTAAACATGTATCTATAAAAATAATAATAAAAGGAAAAGCAAATGCGTCCGCGCGGTGCTGCTCTTATATACTAAATAACTTTTTTGATTTTCCTGGTCTTACGTGCGCTTCAAGTCGATTTTAAACAACCAGCGTTCGGCTTCTCTTAGACGCTGTCAACTCCTGTAATTTACTGAGCGAGCAGCATCATGCTCGTTTTAATGGTGCGCATGCGTGATAGACGCAAGTTCTGACATCATCCAAACACTGGATTTTTCGAACGAAATGGACTGGAGGTTGTTACCGGTCTACTCACCCTTGTTTTTGGTATTAATTTGTCTTTTTTTACTTTACAGTAGGGCTACCGCTTAAAACAAGCAAACAAATAAAAACAACAAGGAACTTTCGGTGCTTTTCATAACAGTTTAGTTCCAGCTCTATTGCCTAGAGAATAATTTACATGCACGTGTTTAACCCGTTGGGATCTTGTAAACATAACAATTTTCCATAATCGGCCACAGCTGAGGGGTGTTGAGAATGGGGATCATTACTGCATTCAGAGCTCAAACAAGAATCATATTTTTTAACTCAGTCTACATATAATTTGAAGCTTAACAGTTGTCCTTTCTTATGTGTCATGTTTTCAAACTAGTTTCCATTCATGCTTCTCCATTGAAGGCGTTTTATATAAAATTCTGAGAATAAACGTGCGCATGTTATAACTTATTATATAGGCTGCAATAAGTAAAGACATAATAATAAAAGTCTTTAGGTTAGGGAGAAACATTTGAATCAAATCGCGTGCAGCCTCAGAAATGTAGCATCGCCCCCTGCTGTACAAATAAATTCCTGCTAACTGGGATAATATATTTCATCCTCAGTTTGCAGTTATGAAAAACCAGGAAATATCAAAAGATCTTTCATTTTTATTATTATTAATATTCTGGACCTGGAAAAGTCAAGCATGTTTTTCTAGTTATACACTTTGACATTTCAACAGCCAAATATTCCTTAAAACTTGCTTGCCAGACCAAACCAGTTTACAAATAGCTGTGCATGATTCAAGTCTGAATTTGAATTATTTTTAATTAGCAACCTGTATAATATTCAGTGGGTTTGCATGCATATTTACGGTCTGGATCTGCTTTAGGCAACTGCTACTCTCCTGAACATATATGAAAATATAAGGAGAAAAAAAAGTGAATAATTCTCAAAACCTTTGAATCTTTCCAGATGTGGATGCCAATATTTATTAGAAACTCTATGATCTTTACATGCTCAAATACATCATTCAACACAAGTGATTCTCAAGTCTTCATTTGAGAAACAACCAGTGGCATGAAAACACACATTGAGGTCTTAATTCACCCCTGCCGCTGCTTGTGTCTGGGGTGGGATCTGCAAAAAACAAACAACCTTCCACGGCGGCGAACGAAAAAGCAGTCTTTACAGCGTCTTTTAAGAGCTGTTTTTGTCTTCATGCCAGCAGATGGTTGAACACACAGGAGCTGCTGGCATTGTCCAAGCAGGGGTGAGAGAAAAGCTGTGTGTGGCTTGCACACTGGGTTGAAGAATCTCCTAAATCGCATTGTTGCAACTGTGATGGTGGAGATACATCTCTGTGCACCTACTGCAGGTAAGGAGCAGGAAGCAGCACATCTGGCAACTTGGGACATCTGCCGAGTCAAGGAACCAACAAGACAAGAGAGCAACAGAGGTGCCATGGTGTCAACACCTAGTGAAACAGAAAATACAACATTTAGGTGTGTGACCCTGACTTGATTTCCAGATTTTAAACTCAATTTCTGTCCAGAAATTCTGCCAAAATTACCATATTTTGCATCATATATTACAAACAGTAGGCCTACATATTTTTAAGTACTGCCTGAACATAGTGGTAGCGTTTCTTTTCTTATTTGAACCCATACACAGTATTGAATTATGGTCTGAGAACAAAGACAGGAAATGAGTGACTGTCATATATTTGACAGAAGAAAAAGAAATTGAAATGTAAAGAACATTCAAGTAAGTTGTCGTCTCTGATTAATTTGGTATTTTGAAAACAAATAGCTAGATTAACTTACAACTGGCATTTATTTTCATTCTGTCCTTTTAGTTCGTATTCAGAGCTGCATGCTACAATTTAATACGGACTTTTTGATTAAATTCCACACATATGAATTTACTGAGAGTATTGTGTAGAGGGCGTCATTACAACAAAGTTGCAATAAAAAATAGACTGAGCACTTAATGGACCGCTAACTAGCTTGTTAGGCTGAACTCTCTCTCTCTCTCTCTTCAACGGCATATAAAAATGTGTTGATTTCAATACAATGATTACAGTCAGACATACAAACAAAAACATAAGCATTGCGTACCTGTCTGAATATACCAATTGAAACGTGTATTAATCTATTTATTCCTTAATGCATCGATGTGAAGGTAGCATGCTTCAGGCGTGCGGAAACTGTATAGTGTACATGTTCCTGTGACGTAATGACTTTCAGGAAAGTCATAACGCACGCATGCGCACAGTACCCTTATTGGAACCTGGACTAAAAATTGTGAAATAAAGGTTTTGTTATAATGTTGTTTTGTTATTTAAAAATAACGAGTGGATTTTCTAAATAAATTTCTATTATTTATTGTAAAGGGTTGTAAATTGTTTAAATGCTCAAATCAAAGAAATATAAATTAATTCAGTTGTTTTCGACCAGCAGGGGCCAGCAGTGAATCATGAAGAGTTTTCATACACACAGCAAAGCAAAGGCTGCTGGGTAATAATCACAGGCGGCAAACATGGCAGCCACCCTTCCACGGTTTTTGTCCTTCGGTAAAAACACGAAGCCTCTGCTCAATTGCATGAGGTTATCTGTAGTTCCAGTCCAGCAATACAGTGTACCGGTTTCTAATTATGGAGAAAAAGTAACTCACACGGGACAGGTGAGGCACAGTTTCACAGTCTTTAAAGGATTCAATGTACGTCTTGTTTATAGTATTAGTATTTGTTGTGAGAATTAACTCTCAGATCTTGCTGTTAATAATTGGTTGTGCAGTAAGTTAGTTTGTGCATTTAATGGCAATTGAATGATGAAGGATACTGCTGCCTCTTGTCAGTGTATTGATGGTACTGGAGTGACTCCTTTTGCTGCTTGTTTTTGCTGCAGCTCTATGACGAAAATGACGTGAGAAGAGCTAGATTCATCGGTAGACTAAAAGAGGTAAATATAACTATTTACAGACCCTCTTAACAATTTCCATTCTGTACTAATCTACTCTAAAGTAAAATATTGCCTTAGTTTGTTCATTCATGCATTTTTTAATCTCTGGTGCAGGTGAATGAGAACTTTGCAATCAACTTGGTTGCAGAAGAACCAGTGTCAAACATAGAGTCAAGAGTGGTGTCCTGTGATGGAGGCGGAGGGGCTCTCGGCCACCCCAGAGTTTACATCAACTTGGTAAATATGTATTTTGAATGAGAAGGTTACCTTATAAAAAAAAGCAGCAAATAAATAAAAAAAAAATTGAATTTTTCCCTTTGAATTGTACTCCCAGGAAACATCTCACACAAAACCAGTCACATGGGTCATTTTGAGATTTATACATCAAACATATGAAAACTGATTAAATAAGCTTTCCATTGATGTATGGTTCGTTAGGATAGGGCTTTTTTCTTCGCAGAGATACAACTATTTGAATATCTGGAATCTGAGGATGCAAATAAATCTAAACATTGAGAAAATCGCCTTTAAGGTTGTTCACTTATTTTTGTGATTGTGCTGCGTTCACTAAATACAAAAATACATTTGTATATATTTACGGTTGGACATACAAAATATCTTCATGGACGTGATATTTACTTAATATCCTATTTATTTTTGGCATAAAAGAAAAATCGATAATTTTGACCCATACAATGTACTGCTGGCTATTGCCACAAATATACCTGTGCGACTTATGACTGGTTTTGTTATCCAGGGTCACATATTCAGTTGAACTAATTGAATGCTTAGAGATTAAAACTAAGTCTGTCTTCATGCTGCATGTAACATTTATTATTGTATCATGCATTAATTAATTCAACCGTTTCACAGGACAAGGAGACTAAAGTCGGCACTTGTGGATACTGTGGACTGCAGTTTAAGCAGAAGCATCATCACTGAAGAACAGTCTTTTGTTTGTGTGGGCTAAACATTATTCACATTTAAAGATATCATATTCCCTTCTCTGTAAAATAAAATATTAGTATAATATAACTACAGAAGCTGCAGCATTTCATTGCCTCTTATTTACATTTTTTGGTGTCTTTTTCTCCTTTCCAAGCTTGCGTCTCAAGGTCGCCAAATCATGCACATGATTTATTCCAGCATTCACGGACAGAGGGCGCACATGGTCTTTGCAAAATGCTATCATCACTTAAAGGGGTAGTTCACCCAAAAAATGCTGTCATCATTTACTCACCCTTGTGTTGTTCCAAACCTGAATGAGTTTCTTTCTTCTGTTGAACACAAAAGAAGATATTTTGAAGAATGTTGGTAACCAGAGAGTTGACGGTAGCTATATATATTTTTTTCTTACTATGGAAGTCATTGGCTTCCATCAACCATCTGGTTACCAACATTCTTCAAAATACATTATTTTGTGTTGATTTTTGGTTGAACTATCCCTTTAAAAGAATTAGAATGTAAATGTAATCTCAGCACTTTCTAGTCAAATGTTTTCAGTGTATTTTGGGTCTTATCTTTCTATTATATCTAGTTTTGATGTCACTACCGGGTTCAGCTTACCTCAGTGATAATTTAAATTCAATCATATTTATTCATATCTGTAAGTTATGTTTTCCGTTTGAGTGAGTAATTCTATTAAAAGTTCCTTTGCGGTTTGGTTCACTGAGTTCAGACAGCATATGTGCAATACCATGAATGTAATACGAATGTAATACAAATGTGCCCTAAATGATCTGACAGGTCTCGTGCATAATCAAATAGCCTTCTGTCTTTTAGCACTGAAATAAGACCCGTCAGCTTCCAGTTCACAAACAAAAATTGACATTTTCCTGCTCCGACAGACTCTGTAGGGTAGATGGTGTTTATTTTACTCTCAGCGTTATTTCTGAAGCACATAGGGCTGCATTAACAATAGGGCTAGACGTGGATTAAAGGGATAGTTCACCCAAAAATGAAAATTCTGTCATTAATTACCCTCATGTCGTTTCAAACCTGAAGGAACTCAAATTAAGATATTTTTGATGAAATTCGATGGCTCAGGGGGGTCTCCATAGACAGCTATTTAATTAACTCTTTGAAGGCCCAGAAAGGCAGGAAACACATCGTTAAAATAGTCCATGTGACTATAGTGGTTAACCTAAATTTTATGAAACGACGAGAGTACTTTTTGTGTGCCAAAAAACCCCAAAATAACGACTTTATTCAACAACTTCTTCTCTTCCGTATCAGTCTCCGTGGTGACGCGTGTGTGTGTGGTGATGACGCAGGAGCTGGCGTTCTGACATATGACCCGGAAACGCAGGGCTGTGTTTACAAGCAGAGGAAGTCTCGTGATTTGTGTTTATGTGGAGTGAACATTAAAGACTCTGGTGAACCTAGCTGAAATCAGATTGAATAGCTCCCATGCAAACTGAATTGTTGAGGTAAACTGTTCACAACGGAAATTACACTCTTTTTAATACACACGCCGCCACTACAATCGAAATGACCTTGTAGTTACTAAAGCTGTAAAAATATGACATTGTGGTGTTTATTGATAATGTTGCTATTATAGGGTATATGTCCAACGTCGCATGACCAAATTGGAACCCTGGTCTCATTGCATCCGCTTGTCAGAGAAAGTGTTAACAGCTCACAATGAACTGACACAATATCTACTATGGACTTTTAAGGTAATCAGCTAACCTACCTAGATCACTTTGTTATTGGCGTTTTATTCTATTTAAATATCTAAACGTTAGTGTGAAAAATAAATATTTTTTAGATAGGCATAGGCCTATCAATCTGCATATGCGAGGGACATATCCTCATATTTACTCGCTCCTTTTAAACTATCTTGAGTAAAACAGCTTATTTGTTCAGGAAGCACACAAAAGACCTGGACCGGAAGCGATCTGTTGGACAGAATGCGGAAGTTAATTTGCCATAACCCCTATTAGCCTTACATTAAATATTGGGTAATATAAAAGTAAACAAATTACTTTTATAGAGGTTGTTTTATAGTGCTTAAGTTCTTCATTAATGTACAATAATGTTTATTATCAGTATTAGTAGTATTATTGTTGTTTTTATAGAAACCAATAGGAGCTATTTTTTCCTGTCATGATTTTAGTTAAACAGTGCAGAATTTTTTTTTTTTTTTTTACTTTTCAGGACAATGCTTTTTCCATTCTTTCTAGTTCAGTTCTAATTAACTTTAAATGCAAAATATGAATAAAAAAAAAAATGAAGAGCCTTGCAATTTTAATTATTTTTAAACACATTTGCAGTATACTAAGAAAATCTATTATTATTTGTTTCTGTCCTTTATTTATTCCAATTCATACAGCAAAAGCAAAACATAAATGGGGAAACCTGTGGGAATAATTCATTAAACGCATGAATAATTAATATTTTAAAAAATCATATCTTTAACACAAAGAGATATAATGTATTGTATCTATCTAAAATATAAAAATCTTTCATATTTTAGATAGAGATACAATACATTGTACCTCTTTGTGTTAAAGATATGATTTTTTTTAAAAATCTTAATTATTCATGCAGTATGAAAACATTGTGGCACCAAAGACAGGCTACTATGAAAGGGCCCCCTATGGGTTTGCTACAGCCCCAGGGCCCTGTGTGTTCTTAATGCGGGCCTGGCAGGACGACATGAAAAGAAGCAAAGGGTGAAATAACGGAGCAACCTGCATCTTTAAGCATTGGTGAGCTGCGTTCCTCTCTCGTTCCTGCTAAATTTGGAGAATGTCAAGGGGGGTATAGTCTGATAAGAAACACTAGTGCGGAACAATACATGTTTGAGGAAGATCATATATATATTTCATCAAGAGTATTCTCTGCCGGCACGGCCATGCCAAATTGGCCTTGTGGCAGTGTGGAGGAAGCCCGGTCTCTAGTGGTGCATGCACTGGAACTGAGTTTTCCGGCTGGAGACCCCTCAGGTTGAGAGAAAGGCAGCCATGCTGCTATAATTGGGGCTAGCGACAGAAGGCAGGAGACAGCGTGATGCCAATTAACCCTCATCTGCGCTCTGTCCTGTCCAATATGTGTGATAGGTAAGGGGAAGGCTTCATTGTTAAGGGCTATGTTTTTTTTTTCTTTATCAGGAGGCATCTAAATTGCAGGTGGTTGGCTAGTTTAAACATTGCTTTGAGCAAAATCTTGGGGTGAAACTGAGCATATGAATTGTGCTGCAAATGAAAGTGCTCTTTATTATTCATGAAGCTAAAATGGAGCCAGCAGAGATACAGCAGGATGTTGCAGGATCGCAGAAAATGCCATCTTTCAAGATTTAAATTGTTCTGCCCTGTGGGCGGTAGGTGTATGTATATGACATTTCAATATGATCACCATTTCTTTCCACAGTAACGGAACTGTTCTTTTATTCCATTTAAATCCAAATTCCACCCTTGATACAAATCTTGCATTCTTTGATCAGATCTTTTCATTTGATCTCAATTGTAATTCAGGCATGAAACGAAAGTTCCCTATATGCATATCCAAGTGAAACGGCTTCTCAAACAAGAAAAAATGTAGGGCAGGACTTTATTTTGTCCACCAGGGGTTGATATTGTTGGATCATTGTGGGTTTGCTATTGCTGTGATCTCATGTGAGTGAAAGGTTGTCCCGCCCTCACGCCAGTAAACACATAATCAGAGGAGAGAAGAAAAAAAACAATGTCAGAAAAATAATTTATGATAAATACTTCAATATTCCATTAAAGGGACTATAAGTAACTTTTTAGGTAATTGATTGATTTTTCCCGGTGGAAAGAGCTAATGCAGGAGAAAGAATTCAAAAGAGACGCTGAAGTCCTGCTTTCTCCTCGACAGGTAAATCAATGTTACAGTCTTAATTACAAGTTGTTTTTTTTAATTGCTTGGTTGTTTACTTTATTATATAGACAGAAGAACATTAACAGTTAAAAGTTAAACAGACGCATTGAATAATACAGACTCATAAATTCTGTATGTAGCTCTTGTAGCTGCTGGGCATCTTTGTCATCGTTGTATTGACTCTCACTCTCCTCCTCTTCCTCGTCGTCCACCTCCTCGCCTAGATCCCACTGATCCACTGCCTCTCTGTCCTCTTCCTCTACCTATACTTCTTCCTCTCCCTATGTTTGAATCATCTGATGATGATATCTAACAATGCACATATTTCAAAAAAATATAACGAGTAAACAAGGCATAACTACTAATTACAATAGTTCATGTTTTTGACACTCATTACTTCATACTGTAACATTCGTTTGTTCGTTGTGTCAATTTGAAGTTTGTTTGAAATAACAAACCTGTTCACCCGAAGGAAAACTCGACGAAGTGCTATTAGAAGACATCCTGTCATAGCTTTTTGATACATAACGGCTACCGTAGATGCAATACGCATTTGAAAACGCGAGGCGCTGGAGAGCACAATTCGTTTGAATGCAAAATACAATTTCACCGCTAGATGGGAGTAATTCTTACTTAATGTCCCTTTAAAGAAAATAAGAACTGCCAATTTTGATTTCATTGTGACTTTAAGGCCAGTTCACAGAGTTAACTATATAAAGTTTTAATAATCGTTCTAATCCTGAGAATGGGAAAATCCACGCCCCAGCAACTCTATATTGACAACGGCACGGAGGAATGATAGGCCTATAATGGGAATCACTTTCAGAATCATTTTTTTCCAGCTGATAAAATAATAAATTGACGGCTGTCAAACAGAATCCACCTAAGCACGCAAGAATACAAAACTGCAGTGGGCAACAAAACATTATCGTCCATTGGTGTGGATGCTCATATAGTTATCATTATAGTTATCATATTTGGTGTGAATGGGAGTAACAATGTTAAAGGTTCAGGGAAAAAGGAGGTGGGAACCGGCGAACAGTAAATGTGACTTTAATCACAAAATAAACAAACAACTAAATGAAAGTAAAGCACCAGCCCCTCACGGATGACTGCCACTCGTCTTCACCTGTCGTCACTTCTCCTTTTCTCTTTCCGGCTCATCAACACTCGCGCCATGGCCTCGCGCTGTTCCCACGGCTCTCGGCCCCTCCCTGCATGCCTACCCTCATCATCCTTCACAGGTTGTGGGACACCCACGAGCGTCACAACAGCCGCAGCACCTGGGGGTAAGGACAGACAAGTCGAGAGAAAAGGCGACAGATGGATGAGGAGAGACAGAGGGGACAGAGGAAAATGAAAAGGAAATTGTGTTCCGGTTCCCAGTACACACTAGCCTGGCTCTGCCCTCCTAAGTACTTCGCTCAATTTTCATTTTCCTTCAGTACTACGTCTGGGATTGTGCTGTAGTCTGGTTTTCTCCGATCAATTTTTTACTGGGCCAATCAGTGAACAGAGGGAGTGGCTTAGAACTATTACGTTGATGTTGTGCGTTATTTTGAGTTGTAGTTCAGTAATGGCAGCGGATAAAGATGCGAGCGAAGCCATTCGGTCCGTTGTGGCAACGCTGCCGAATATCAAGAAGTTAAAGCCGGAGCAAGAACAATCTTTGCTTAGTTTTGTTGGTGGCCATGATGTTGTGGCCCTCCTCCCCACGGGGTTTGGGAAAAGTTTGATTTTCCAGCTCGCTCCGTTAGTGGTGAATGAGTTTTAAACTTCAATAGAGTGCCCGTCTACAAGGATGTTAACGCTTGTCAATGGAGTGGAGCCAGACTCTATGTACAAATAAAATGAAATGTACGAGAGTCTGGTGGGACCAGGCTAAGTACACACTGCCACTCAGTCCTCAACCAGCTGAGAGGCCCTCAATCGCAGTGCCATGCTGATGCCCCGTGGTGGACTGCCTCTGACTCTGTTCCTGGTGGATGGCGAAGGCTCCTCTGGCAAACGTCGTCGACCTCTCCCCCACATGGACGGCAGCCGCCCCTCTCAGCAGACACTGGCGGTTAATGTTACTTCGTACTGCCTGTCCTCCTCAGCACTGCAATCCCCCTCACTAGTGTAATAATGTTAAAGAGTGACTCAGGGAAGAAGGAGGCCGGAACCGGCAATCAGTAAACGTAACTTTAATCACAAAAATAAACATCAAACAATAAAAGCCCCTCACGGACGACCCTTTATATATCGATATAACTATATATAATATTGTGCGCAATCTGTTACGGCCACTAGAGCCTCGTCAATAGTTGCATGTATGCGCTAAACACCTCTGAATTAAACTAACCCTGAAACAGAACCTGCTCCGGAGCCAGAGAGAGTAGGTTGCTATGGTTATTGCATACCCTGAAAATTACCTCTGTTGAGGTTATCCGCTTACTGACCCTTAAACATTCGTATGTCATATAACCTGCTTTCTGGAATAAACCCCGGAGACATGATTTCAACAAGTAGAGCATGTTTCTGGATCAATATTCCAATCAACCAATCAGATTTGAGGGACAAGTTTAGAGTTTATGTCAATTTTAGGCTTACAACCAGTAGATTTTAGGCTTAATTGCTTCTACATCAGTGTAATTCAACTATCACTTCCCTCTGATTTTTGGGATAACTAGGTTCTAGGGTGGGGTAGGGTTATGACTACATTTTTGGTCAGGAATATTGATTCCGGGATAAACAAAATATATTGATCCAGGAACATGTCTTAATTGGAAAAATCATGGTGACCCTCGAGACCTTCATTAACACTCGCACCACAGGCCTTGCTCTGTTCCCACGGCTCTCAGCCCCACCCTGCTTGGCACAACAGGCCTTTAAAATATTGCTGGATTATTTTATGTATTTCATAGGGCAGTCTTTCACCAAATGAATGGATTGGCTGCTTCTTATAATTAGTCTAGTCTTCCAAACCGTCACAAAGAAACTGTAGTGCTCTGTGATATGACTCCTAACTTCACCTAATTGTCTGCACTAATTCCCTTCTGCCACATGTACTAGAGTCATGACCTTTACTCATGAGACTGTGTCATGTTTCTCAAAGCTATCGCAGACTCCTCCAACTATTGCTTCAAGAAAGTTTATGTGTGTGTGTGTGTGTGTGTGTGTGTGTGTGTGTGTGTGTGTGTGTGTGTGTGTGTGTGTGTGTGTGTGTGTGTGTGTGTGTGTGTGTATGTGTGTGTGTGTGTGTGTGAGTGCGTGCGTGCGTGCGTGCGTGCGTGTGTGTGTGTGCATGTAGGCTACTTATAAGTGCCACCAGGAATGAAAGAAAAATTAATGTTTTGTTAAGATTTAGTGATGCATATGTTGTTATTTTATTGTTCTGCTGTTGCAACATAATGGCTCTGAATGAGACAAATCACTAACAATTCAGTTGATCTAGTGCTTCTGCAGACCTGTGACACCATGATGTTTACAGCTTGCATTTAACACTGCAATGCCTGTGTTTTATTTGACCTCATGTGTTTAGAACAAAATCTCAACACATCCCAACCTTGTAATCCAAATCATGAACAAAGGGGACACAATGACGTTACATTGGAGAAACTTTGTTGAGTTAGCACACTAAATACCTCGGTTGTGATTCCCATATGCTGGAAGTTAGACCATGTTGGGACAGGCTAATGCATCAGAAGTATAGGCAGATTAAACCATATTAAGATTTATATATATTAATGCAGCAAATTTGAACATTTGCATCTGAAATTATTAGTTTAACTTGGACTGAGAAATGTTAAGGTTTTGATTTTTTCCCCCTTCAAAAAGTGTAATAATATCTTTTATAGAAAAAATATATACTTTGATTGGATTGAGATCATAAAACAACTACAAAGTACAACAATTCGTATGGGATGAAGAGTTTAATGTCGAATATAAACCAAAAAAATCTTAATATCTTTCCAACAGACTAATTGAGTTCTGTTTTAACTTTAAAAACGAAAGTGGGATTTCCTATTTCTTTAGTGCTCCAAGTTTCTTTACTGAACGCCTGGATGTAATTATTTATTACCATATATGTAAGTTATTTATAAAGCCGAAAAAGAAAAGAATTCTCGGATGAATTCATTCTGAATAATTCAGTCTAAAATCGTTAATCCCATACAAGGTTGTGGCAGGTTTCTCCTCTGTTCTAATGAATACTTTATTGTCATCATCCCAAGCTTTAAACTGGAAAGATTGAAATTTTTTTAATCAAGGGCAAGCTTCAAGCTTGCAATTAACAACACACAATGACCAATCAGCAAAAGTTTTATGCAATTTTATGTATTTTTAAACAGGGATTTCTACGAAATATGGATAGATGGTTTATTTTTCTTAACAATATATATATATATATATATATATATATATATATATATATATATATATATATATATATATATATATATATATACATATATATATATACACATAAATATTTGTGTGAAACTGTCCATATATAAGTTGATTTTATTTGAAAAATCTTGGAGTGGGTGGAGTGATATCCATGTGTTACTTCACTCCTCTCACGAGGGGTTAGGATTAGACTGTCAAACACCATTTGTCTTTCTTGGTTTTAAAAAGTTAGCATCTAGATTCACAGGTTAACATTATAGCAAGCCATTTTAACTATTAAATATTTTGATCTGCTACTAGTAGATCATTAACAAGTAATCCTGTATTGACCATATCTTTCCACTCTCACTTGTAGATATTCATTAAATACTACTTTTCCCTTTTTATAGTCATTTTCCAAGCAGTGACAAGTAGTTATTACATTGCAAATTTGAATTGTGTGGGCATATGTGCGTCAGACATCAACTATTCACTTTCTGGTGTATATTCCAGTTGTTTCTGGTACCTATTCCCAAGTTGCCCACTAAAGCTAAGCAGGGTTAATCATGGTCAGTACCTGCATGGGAGACCTCCTGGGAAACTAGGAGCCAGGTTTTCTAACAGCTTGACCCAGGGCAAATCCTCTTTTGGTGTTAAAAAATCTACTGTCAGGATTTACTAAAGACACCCAGTGAAATAATATCGCTGAAAAGGCGAAATACACACAGTGAAATAGCAGCGCTGAAAAGGCGTGGACAGGGTTATTTTTGTGGCTGACCTTACAGCATATGCATTTTTTGTAGTTTCCCTTTCGGACGCAAAATTTACGGGAGGAGAACATTTAAATGAATCATGCAAGGAGATTTACTAAGGTTTGCGCTAGTCAATTTACTGGTATTTGCGCCATTATTTAAAGGCCAAAAAAGAGCATGTCTTAAACTAGATGCTACTTTACGCTGCTCTTGGTAGATTAAGTTGGTCATTAATGATTCGGCTGCATCTGTGTTCTTTAATGTGCGTGTCGTCAGTAGATCACATCGCTTTTATGGAATTGCGCTCTGATGCCAATTTGCCCTGTTTAGTAAATCTGGCCCTAGGTCGCAGCTGGAAGAGGTGTTAATGAGGCCAGCAGGGGGTGCTCACCCTGTGGTCTTTGTGGGTTCTAAAGCCCCAGTATAATGATGGGTACACTATACTGTAAACTCACTGTGGTTATTAAAAATCCCATTGCATAAAAGAGTAGGGCTGTAAGCCTGGTGTCCTAGCTAAATACCCGCCATTGGCTCATTATCAATCATGGCATTCTAATAATCCTCATCCATTGAATTGGGTTTACCACTCTTTATCATCTCCTCAACGTATAACTGATGTGTGGTGAGCGCAATGTGACTTCATCATCCAAGTGGATGCTGCAAACTGGTGGTGGGTGAGAAGAGACCCCTGATATGATTGTAAAGGGTATACAATAGTACATAAAGTGTCATATAAATGCTTCATTCATTCATTCATTCAAATTATTCTTTAAGAACAACACTAATTCTTTAGTTAGGCATACTGGTATGCAAATAGTTACTAATGCTTATAGATATCTCATAAATAGCTACAGATATGACAAAATATGATAGTCACTACTCACTGTAAAAACAGAAATTTCATAATTTTTAAATGAACTTAGATTTCAGATAAAATAATATTTCGGGTTTCTGTTGATTAAACCAATCTCCTTCTTTGTATTAACTCTGTGTCAATACTTTGTATTTTATTTCAATTAACTTAAAATGTTAAACCAACAATGATTTTTTTACAGTGTGGCAATTGAAAATAATACTAATCATAGTATTAAGTATAATAATTAATACATGTTAAAACATCTTGCCATATCAGTCACTTAATGAAAAAACAATGCTTCACTGACTATGAATTTTAGAAATACCATTGAGTTAACAGTTTAAACCCTTGAGTATTTATGTTTATCATGACTGAGTGGTTCTAACTTAAGTCCCGGTCTAAAGGTTATTGTGTGGAAGGGGTTCAAATTATTAATGCATGTAAACTCATCTTGTGTTTCCACAGGGAAAAAAAAACTCAGTCAAACAATAAATGCAACCGAATAAAACAACTTTAGTGACCAACATGCGCTTGGGAGCATTTCAGCACCATGGACAGTGACCATCTTTTTTTTCTTATTCTTTTTCTTCACAAAATGACTCTTTATTACTGAGGGAAGTCAGATGACCAACTGAGACTTCAGATTGGGGGACATTGTGTACTGTGCTATTATACAGCAGTGATCACTTTCTTTTACAGAGACAGAATCAGATTTTCTTCTTTTATAAGTGAAAAGGTGCCGGTCCTCCTAAATCTACATTGCTGTGTTGGCAAGTTCTAATGTATAAAGTTCAGACTTTCAGGAGGTCTCATATTATACCAGCTCACAGAATGAAACTAATAAAAAAGACATTAGCACAATTAGAATCTAAGTGATGGTGCAAAAAAATGCATGAAAACAAAACAAAAAAAACGTGTCACAGTTGCTGAGAGGAAGTAATAGGTTCTGAGTGTTCATGGTAGGAATTCTGTGAGGAAATAGCTTCAGTCCATAACTCTGTGGAGTTGCTGAAAGTTTGGTTGAAGTTTGAGTGCCTGAATAAAGGATCATGAAACACACCATCAACCCAGTTTCTCAGTGTGGCCACTGGAGACTCTTGTTTCCTCTTTATTATGTCGGAGTCGGAGTCACAGTTTGAAGAAGAGCACGACGTTCCTTTATGCATGCATGAGGAGTAATCGGCTTGGTTTAATGACGTAGCAGTCTGTGCAAGAGACCAGATTTTTGGCTTGGTCTCAATAGTCTTTTGGCCTTGTTGAAGGTAGAACTTTGCTGTTTGGTTGTCTTCAGCAGTTGGTCTTAGGCGGTCTTCACTAAATTCATGGACATCTCTGGGAAGCTCGGTAACGGATTCTTTAAAGCGGTTATCTGGACATTCGCTGGATTCTGAGCAAACCCGCATGACAAAGGATGGTTTCGATTCGCACTCAGAGCCATCTGATTCCACTAGATCAAAATCATCCAGATCGCTGTGAAGTTGATCTGTATCATCCTTTCCTTGGTTGTCTGGAGCTATATAACAAATATTTAAGCAGGTTATAAAATCACTGAATATAACGTTAAATGTTAAACTGTAACTGGAGCATGTAAATTCTGGGTGGTAGGTGTATGTCTAGGTCTATTATTTTGACATATTAGTAGCAAAGGTTGTTGCTGAAAAGACACTCACTGAAGGTGGTAACCAATTCATTGATCTAGATCACTACATATCACTGATAGAATTACAAATACGTTTTTTTTTTTTTTTTTTAAACAGCTACCGAACATTACCTAACTGTATTGCTACGCTGAATAGGCTATATGAACAATATTTGCTTTACAAACCAAGAATGACATCAAAAAAGCTTTCAACAAACCATTGAAATCTCTTTTGGTTTTTAGTGGTTCGCCCAGTGATTCGTCCATATCTTCTTGGTCGTCACACTCCTTCTCATCTGAGGTCTTGTTGCGCGGCGACCACGTCATTTTATTTTCCTTCTTGAGTCTCCGGCGCGCGTTGGCGAACCAGGTGGAAACCTGTGTAAGGGTCATCTTAGTGATGATGGCCAGCATGATCTTCTCACCCTTGGTGGGGTACGGGTTCTTTTTATGTTCCTGCAGCCATGCTTTCAGCGTGCTGGTGGTCTCTCTGGTAGCATTTTTTCTTCTCGTGCTCACATCTACAGACCCATATCTAAATAAGATAACAATTAGTCCATTTGTTTTAAAGTTGTACGCACAATAGCTGTATTTGAAAATTCTGCAAAAAGGTAATTGATGCAACTAAATTTCTCTTGAATAACAAAAAGGAGGTGATAATTCTTACCCATATCTGTCATGCGGGTACTGTCCAATTGGGTAGTCGTAGTGGTAATATGCAGCGCTTTGGGTAACTCTTGGATGTCCCGTTGCCACTCCATCTTTCTCACTGAGTTTACCCTAATATAATGCAAATAATCACAAAAGAGGTCAGTGATGATTCTAAAACCATTCTGGACAGTGCAGGTAACATGCACATCTATTGTTATTGAAATGAAAAAATGAAATGCGTACCAGAGGATAGCATGAGGTTGAATCTGGACCGTAAGTGCTGTAGCTATCATAACTGTGACTCTTTGAACAGGAGTTTCCATAGACAGCAGTAGGGATCAGGTCATGCCGGCTGGAGGCCATAAGCCTACTTTCATATACCGGGCAGTAAAGTGAGTTTTGAGGAGAAGTTGCCACTCCAGTGTCCAGCAGAGAACCATTAGACTCATAGCAGGCGCTCAGAGCGTTAGAAGACATTAAAAGCTGTCAACGAAAGGGTGAACAGGCTAAAGCATGTCCTTGAAAACTATGAAACACGTTACACAGCTTTTAGATTATTAATGACTTTAAATTAGTTAAAATAACTAGTGCCATCTACATACATCGGTGTTAGAAAACAATACTGTTACTGTTACATTGCAATCAAGAGATTCTTCACTTATGACTACATGATATCTTGGAAAAGAACACTTCTGCAATATACGTTTATTTATCTTCAAACATTTAACACAAGTGCTGGTATACATATGATCATGGCCTTATGGATTTTGAATAATGTTAGATTGTGTCATTTTTTTTCCAATCATTTTGATATTTAGGGCAATGATGTTGAATAATAATGAATTATTTCTCTTTATGGACAAAAAACAAATATTAGACTTGTTAATACAACATGTTAGCCAGCAGTAAATTACTTAATAAATGTATATTTAAAAAAATAAATATAATGAAGATTAAAAAAAATAAAGGTTCTTTATTGGCATGGTTCCATGAAGAACCTTAAATATCCATGGAACTTTTCCATTGAACATAATGAAAAAGGTTGTTTAGATTATAACATTATGTTCTTCATACTAAAAAAAGTGGTAATTTTAAAAAGGGTTTACTGTAAGGTACTTTGGAGAACCAAAAACAGTTATTTTATGGCATCACTTCGAAACCCTCTTTTGGAACCTTTATTTTTAAGAGTGATTAGCAATGATGTCTACTAAAACTACTTTCAGATCTTCAATCTTAAAATTAATTACATTTATGATCTTCAAATCTATCATTGTGCTGTTTTTGGCAACTATGCCTTCCTGCTACTTCTTATTTTCACATTTGAAACATCATGAAATATAAATTCAACAAAAACATTAAATTAAATAAATAGTTCAAAGGAAAAGGATATCTGAATTGCCCTGATATTTTTATTTGCGGTTTTTATAAATGCATTAGAAAGGCAAAGTATCCTCGTGAGGGACAAGCCCAAAATAGAGACATTATGACAGGTGTAACCTTTCAACACTCTTAAAAATAAGTAGAACGTTTTTTTAAGTAATTAATGTACACAATAAAAAGTTTAAAGGTTTAATAATACATAGTATACCTACTTAAGTATGTTCATCAATTTCCCCTAACTGAAGGATCACACAAATACATTTAATTAATTGAGACCATTCACAATTAATCATAATATTAACATCCAACACGTGTGACACATTTTTTGCACACTAAAGTGAGTAGTGGAACTGCTAAAAAAAAGTTACCTGTGGTGCTGCAGAATATGAATACCCGAACTGTGTAAATGACATGATGAGTGTCCAGCACAGAGAAAGCTGTAGTCCCGCTGCGGGTCATCAGTTCATCACGAAAATCGTCCATTAACTGCAGGTAAACGTCCCTTTCTGGTTACTGCTTATCTTTCATACAAACAACAATAAAAATATCAGAAAGTGCAGTATGTCACGGATTCAATGTGGTGCAGCGGTGTGGCTGTAGTTGAAAAAATCATAATAAATGTTGGCTCAGTTGCACGTTGTTTTAAACACCGGTGACGCTGACGTCACAGGATCAGATTTAAAGGTCCAGATAACAAACGCGAATCACGGAAAAAGTTGTTGTTCACACAGCGGAACACTTTACAGCCACTGTATAACTTGAGAGTCAAACGATGCGCTTGTGTCATCCTGAGGAGCCCGCGGGGTCTCGCTCACATTAATGAGGACGTGTTCAGTTTCCCTGCCCGCCAGCAGCCAATCACACATCTGACTCAGTGCACAGACAGCTCGATCGCACATGATTGATGACCGCCCAGGAACGATTACCATAATTGCCTTTCTATGTAGTTATCAAACACCTTTGTACCATTAAATAACATTGGATTTGTTGAAAAAATTATCTCTGAATTACAAAAACATACAAAAAATAACAGTCTAAGATCGATATACTATCAAAATACAGGGCCTTAGTAGGCTAGCTACAGTGCTGAGAAAAACATGTCTTACATCAACAAAAACAGACTGGTAATTTTTTAAATTATGTTAACTGCAGGCGAGAAAACATGATTTTAAAAAAACTTCACGTTCACTAAGTTCTCTCAAAAGTAGGCTACCTGAAAGAAAAACACACAAATGAAATGTTAGAAGTAGCCTATAAGTTATCTACAAAAGATTATTTCGTAAGTAATCTACAGAAGTGGCATTAAAATTAAATGTCTTTATCATTACCTTTATCATCTTCGAAGCATTGTTACCTAAAACAATAGTTTATTTCTTCTATTGTGACTAAGTGACTTCTATTGAACTTTGAGGATTAAAACTATGTAAATCATGTTTTGTCTTGTAACCTTAAAAACTATTATTTAATATGACTAAATCAACCTAACAACATTGTTGTTGTTTTTTAAAAAACACCAATAAAAGTAATTTTAAGGGTCAGATCATATAGAAATGGTTTCTAACTGGACAGTTCTGTGAAGGTCTGTCCTGGGGGATGAATTTATTTTCTTTCCGTGAAGATCTTTTTCATTTAATAACTCTTTTAAAACCCAAAAGTGACACTGTGCAGCTGCAGCAGTCACATTTCGGTCCGTATATATACATTTTTTTGGACATTAATCAATCCTTTATCACATACAGTACCTTAAATGTGTCTCTCAGCCACCTCTGACTCTTTCTTCATTGTGGCTAAGAGGTTTGGCTTGCCAGAGTTCATTTAATATGTATAATGCATGAGGGCACTTCAGTGCATTTACTTAACACTTTGTTCCTGAGGTCCAGAAGTCTTTTCATTAGAGATTGAAACAGTGATAGACATCTCCCATTTGAAAGCACTGTAACCTCCTAATTCAGTGTTCAGGCTTTTTTTCTTTTCTTTTCTTTTGCCTGTAGGTCACAACATGTAACACAATTCATTACAATGTTGAGGTGCCGCACCTGTGTAAAGAAGCCAGAAGATCTTATTTGTTTATGCATGCAGTGATACGGTTTATTTATGTAATGCATGATTGACACAACTTTTTTTTTTATCTTCTGTCTTTTCTATTTAGAAATTAATAAATGTTGTATATTAATGTATAGCCTTTTATCCAAAAAAAAAAAAAAAAGCTTAAACCCAGTTAGGGTTTTTAGCATCATCAACACAACCTCTTTTGCTATTGAGACTAAAAGTGCAAAAGACAGTAATTAAAATTGGATTGCAGAAAAATACTTTTGTTTGTGCGGTGTATATTAATGAATAGTTGATGTGCAGAAGACCTCTTGAAGGACAAACCTGGGAGATAATCACAATATAATGAACAGAGAGAATACATTTATCAGTATGTACAAATAAATAAATATATAAAACATTTCACTAACCCGAGAACAAAAAGCAAACAACAAATAAACCATTAGCCAATAGCAGCATTTGGCAAATTTATTTAAATTTGCAGTGATGGCATCACTTACAGTACTTTCGTCATTATAGTAAATATCGGTATAACAAAGCTTTTATGTATAATGCATTATAAAAGTATTTTAATGCAGTAATTATGGCTTGTAATGCATCTTATAATGCATTTTATGGTCTCATGAATAATTGTAACCACAGTTATAATACACTATAATACTTATCTAATCATTAAAAACACCTTTAGAAAGTATAATGTATTAAAAAAACATGACAAATACCCATTTTAGAATCTGCAAATGAAAAATTGGTAATGAATTATTATAAACCATATACAAAATAAATTACAGAAATATTACTAAGAAATTATTATTTAGAATTGATTATTTATTCAAGAAATATTACACTTTTAAGAATAAAGGTTCCAAAAGGGGGGTTTCACAGAAGAACCAGTGAGCAGCTTATTAAAATAATAATTTTCTGGTTATTCATTGAATTATATGCCAATATTTTTTTTTTTAAACTTCATTTTTAAGAGCGTACTATATACAAAAATTATCTTGAAATATAGCTGAGATATTTACCTCAGGTATATACTCTCAACTTCAAGAAAATCATCATGTTCCACAACCAAAAGTGTGAGAAGCTCCTATCCTCTTTGGGTATAGGGATAGTTTAACTCATAAAAGCATATAAAGCCAAGGCACTAGAGAGTCTATGGAAAATTATAAAAAGCTTTTATTCCATCATGGCTTAGGTATATTGAATTGACAAAACATGTTTGTATATCTCCGATGCCCCTCATCTGATGTAGATCAGAATGAAACCGGCAGACTGTGGGACGTCCAAGCTCTGCAGCCGTTTAAATGGAGCTCCTGGATGGACAGCTGCTTGATAGAGTTACATCATAATCTACTGAAATGTTTGTCTCAATGACTGAGGCAGTGGAAGATGAATGTGTGGAAACGGGTGTGTTTACATAGATGAAGAGACCATCATTCACTGTTACAGGCAAATACAAATTGCCAGTCCTTTGACTGACAGGTTTTTTGTTAGACTGGAGAAGCAGCACATGAGGAAAAGCTTTATTTCCATTCCAAACTCCAAACACAGACAACAGTGCTTGTTCAATATATGAGCATTCTTTTCATGAAACAAATTAAATGTCATTCATGTGAGTGAACACTCTTTCTTCAGTCTCCAGGGACGGTGACAGTGGGGCTTTGCTGTCTGAAACTGACTTACCTTCAAAACAAGAACGGTATGAATCTCCACACGATTGACCTTCAACCTCCGGCCACTTCCTTCCACTCTCCATCTTTCAATTTTTATAACACTTAGCAGTTTCCAAAACCTTTCCCTCTCAATCTCTATCCTGCTTGCTCTTGTGGGTTTTTTTTTTTGGTCCGGATGGTCCAGGTGGGACCTGCTGCATGCTCTCAGGCAGACTATTGGTTCATCCAGGCAGAAAATGGAGGGATGGGGGGGATGGGGGGATGGGGGGCGGGGGCTGGGGGCAGGAAATGGAATGGGAGTTGACTCTCTTCTCACACACTTTAGCCCTGAAGAGCTGCACCTTGGGGACCACTGTCAAGTGATCTCTGACACTTCATTCCCTCTCTACACAAGAACCCTCTCTGACAGACACAAGCAGGGAAGAACTCAACTGCAGCTTATTCCTGGAGTCTAAGCACAGTTCAGCACAGAAACAGTGCTTGAAGAAAAGACCTGATAGAGCTGCAAGTGCTGTAACATGTCAAATGTCTTTGGTGAGATCAACATGCATTCCTAAAATTCTTAGTTAAGGTCAATATATTAAATGTCAGGGTCTGACTCTCAAGCTATTATATGGACATCAGTGCCGTATAGTATAGTTTAGATACTAAAAGTTTGCAGTGTAGCTTTTCCAGTAACAAACCAATCATTTTGCCATAAACAACTCTTTTAGATATGCAACACATAGGAAAATCATTCTAGTGAATCAGTTCATCATAAAAGACTCTCTCGTATATAATGCTGGAAGGTTAGATTCATTCTGTTGAATCTGAAAAGTTTGATTTTAGTGAACCTGTCATCTCGGTCTCTCTATTATATGTAGGAATGGAAAATTATAATAATTTTAATGAACTGGTTCATTATAAACCAATTATAAATTATAAACCATCTCTCTTTCTCTCTCTCTCTCTCTATTATGTAGTGCGCGGAAGCCTGATTTGTTCTAGTGAATCAGTTCATCATAAACATCTTTTTCTCTGTATGGTGTTGGGCTGGAAATTTTAATTCATTCTACTGAATCAGTTCATCTTGAATGGCTCTTCTCTCTTAGAAGTAGCGCTTGAAAGTTTGATTCATTCTAGTGAATCAGTTTTTTTTTTTAAAAGGCTCTCTGGTAACACTCGAAAGTCTGATTCATTTGTCAATTGTTTCATCATAAAAGTCTCTTTCATATCTAGTGCTGGAAAATCGGATTCATCTTAATGAATGGGCTCGTCTTGAACTATTCTCTCTCTCTATTATGTTAAGTTGGAAAGTTTGATTAATTCTACTGAATCAGCTCATCCAGAACTTCTCTCTCTCATGTTACAGTAGTAGTTTGATTCATTGAATTGGTTAGAATGATTCTAAATGGCTCTTTCTCTAATATCGTCACTGCCAGGCTGAAATCTTTTATCTCCAAAAACACAGCTTTTCAAGAAATGGGAAAAAACATTATTATTTTTAAATAATTAAACACTGCGTCGTCAAAGTTTATATTGTGACTTTATAGATGGTCAGTTATTTATTTACCCTTGCATTCCAAATATGGAAACACGGAATTATTATTAATTAATCAATGTTAATTAATATAAAAATATGGAATTTGTCATTTATTGTCTATGTGTAAAGTGTTGTTTACACTTGTGTTGTTCTAACGATCTCCTGCGTTTATAGTAAAAGACTGTAGTATTCCTGGTTTGTGCATGTTGCTTACTCATTACAGAATAACCAACCTAAAAAGAGAAAGAGAACTGGACTTACCAGCACTGCATCTTCTCCACCATGAGCGAAGGACTTTGGTGGAATACCAGGGGTGGATGCTCCTGTACAGCGAATCCTTAATAACCATCTGCAAGTCAGAGAGGGAATGCCTAGCCTGCGTCTACCTCAGGCCTAGCGATAGATCCTCCCACCTGAGTCATAACAGAGTTGGAGAGCCAGTCGTCTAGTCCATCCCAGAGCCAGGAGCAGACCACTGCCTTATAGACCTGTGATTCGCATATCTAGTTCCCTCCTGAGTACCCACCCTCGAATCAACGCCTTCTCCACCGGTCCTGTCCGTCTATCTGGATGCTCCATTCCCATGCGGAGATCTTCCTCCTCCCTTGTTCCTACCCAACTTTCTGGTCCCATCTCCCCCGCTCGGCTCCACTGGTGTCGTGCAACTACTCGGCTTTGCCGTCACCGCTATCTCCTTGAGCCTCTTCAGCTCCGTCTCGGGCTTCCCGACCACCAGATTGGCATGAGGTTGAGTCACCGGCTTCACCTCTGGCTTCCAGGTCCATGTCTCCACCTTGACCTGTTAGTTCGTCGACTCCGCCTTAGCTCTGCCTTCCCTTGTCTCCACCGTGGACCATCAGACCTGGGACTCCTCTGGGCTTCCTCGTCCCTCTGGCTCAACCTCTGCTAGTCATCGTTCTGCCTCCACCACGGATTTCAGGGTATCTGGCTGCGCCTCAACCCACCAGCCCTTTGGATCCACCTGGCCTCTCCTTCCCTCTGGCTTCCGCGTCGTCCTCACTCCCTCTTGTTGCCCTGGTCTGCCAAACCCCCATATTCACCTTGGTCCCGCAAGCCAACAGCTCTACCTTGGGTTTCTGGGCCATGGATGTTGCTGCTCCGCCAGTTTCTCCATGCACCCTTGTTCCGCCTCAGTCAGTCTGTCCCCAGGTTCTGCCTATAAAAAACTATATAAAACACTTAGTTTAGGCATCAATTTTTATATATATTTTTATAAATATTTTATTTTTATTTTTATCTTGAACCACCAGATAAGTGCTTGTGCTCTTCTTCTTTTTGAATCCTTCAGTGCATTACCATGTCAAATCCATTGTTTTTTTGGTGGTGTCACTAAAAATCCTCCACTGGGCTGGCGGGATGAAGGTTTCGCTCCAGGATCTTAAAGGGCTTAAAGTACCCAGTGATCCAATGGAAAGAAAAATAATGTAGGAACTAGATCTAAATATAAAGATATTCCTATAAAATGCTATTTAGCCTTCTGGAGTCGTTTTTTGTGAGAAAGTATTACTTATGCATTTGAAAACCACCAAACCGGAAGTGACGTAACGGGAGGGAGTGCTGTCAAAGTAAACAATATGAAAGCAATGGATCGCTAAGATTTTTTGGACGCTGAGGAAATTGTAGCCTAAATGTTTACTCGTATGACGGACCTCAGCCATATAATTATGAGCCTGCTATGCGACCAAGAGAGCAGAGACGGGCCAGGATTAGACAAAAAAATTGTCAGAGGAGACAAATTGAGTTGTTGTGTGAGGAGAACAGGGCAGGTGTCTTGGTGAGATACCAGTGTTAGCTTATAGCTTATATCCACGTTAGCCAACGATAGCCTATGTATAACACTATGCACAGATAACAATATTGCACAGATTATTATCATGTATCAGGGAATAGCAAAGCTAGTATTTAGAATCTTACCTGTATGTGTTGTGTATGTCAGCCATTAGGAGATAGTTTCCAGAGGAAGAGGGACTGTATAAAGGTTTTGAATGGCCCCATTTTGGTGACAACGAATAAAAAAATAATCACAATCACAACTGTCTTGAACTACATCATATCACCGGGATTATAATCATCTGGCCTAAAGTGAACGCTACACACTACCACATTTTTCAAACAAGATGCGGAAGTGAAGTCCTGTCTCTTCACCTGCAAAAAAAGTCACAAGGCACGGAAGATAGCCTGGATTCACAATAATTTACATTTACATAATTTCAATTAATGATTAATTGAAATACAATAACCACCAAAAACAACATTGAATCATGACCGCTCCAACTGAATACCAACCTAGTCTGCACTGAGCAAACACAGAGCCCAGCAAACGACTCCCTCCAATTACGTAATATGACGTGATGTCGGACAAAAAAAGGCGGTTTTTCAACACGGTCAAGGAAACTGTCACGTTTTCTAATAAATTTGTGCCCTTATGTCTCGCAAAACAATTTTAAATCCTGACTTAACTTTTCCTATGGTATTTTCATACACGGTTATATATTAATTAAAAAAATTAAAAAATAAAAACTGCAATATCCCCTATAAGCAGAGGTGTAAAGTCCAGGTTCAGAAAGTAAAAGTCCTCCGCAGTATTTTGTTCCAATCACCTGGATTTGCTAATTAGCACAGTTTTTCAGCCAGGAGATAGAACTAATTAGTGAAATCAGCTGGCTGAGTTCATGGGTGGAATAAACATATCGTCGCTGCCCGATGAAACTCACGTATGTCCAAAACGGTTACTTTTCAGGAAGAAAAAAAACCAGCGTAATTTCAAAAGCAGTTGAACGTAGCGTTGCATACTTGGTACGGCATCTTTAAATGTAACCATATTCTTGCCAGTGTAATGATATAATACACATTTGACCAAAATCGAGTTTAAATGGACATACGTGCATTTTACAGTAACGGTGGTCGATGCGCATTCTTCCGATCATTAATTAGAATGACCAAGTCGCGTTTCATATTGACAGATGAATAGGCTACGCTCAGTTTATTAAATAGCCTACGTCTCAGTTTATTAAATACGCTCAGTTTATTAAATAGCCTACGTCTCAGTTTATTAAATACGCTCAGTTTATTAAATGTCTCTTGCAAACTATGAAGGGACAATGAATCAATACACTGACATGGCAATGCTAGACTGATACTTTGTTTGCACAGTCCTACCATAATTTTGTGAATATATAATAAACTTGAGAACAGTTGTCAAAAACAAACATTTGCTGGTACTTTACCTCACAGTGTTATTTGGCTATCCAATGCTGAGCTTCCAGAGAAGCTTAAGATGAAACTTAACGAGACCGGCGAGATGCCTCCACAGGGTGGGAGATAAGCGGCGTGATTGACAGCTTTGACACCAAATGGATATACGTGAAAATCAGATGACATGATTTCACAACTTTTCATTGGTCATTTAGATAATGTGAAGTATAATGTATACGGAAATGAACCTGGACATTCAATCCGTCGAAAAATCTCAAAATCGGCAAAATGGACATACGCGGTTTTCATCGGACAGTGACGATATGACAGGACTTTTACTTTCTGACCCCTGGACTTTAAACCTCTGCCTTTAAGGATGTTTTCTACCAGATACTCACGTCACTGTGAGTATCTGGATGTCTCATTCAGCCAAAACTCCACCCTGGCTCCTCCTGCCATCAGCTCCACCGTGGTGTCTCTCTCCACCGACTCCTCCTCATCCCTGTCATCACATTCTCCGCGACCTCCTCCAAAGCCACAGTTACGGCGCGAGGACATGCCTTCCTGGAGGGGGAACTACTGTCACGGTGTTGGACTCTTATTTTGATATTCTGTTGTGTTTCCCTTAGTTTCCATACTTTGTTTAGTATAGGTTTCATTGGTTCCCTGACTATTTCTATGGTTAATTATCAGCTGTTTCTTATTTAGTTTCTTGTTATTCTCTGCGTATACTCCCTGTTCAATTTAGTCCTATGTTGGTTATTGCAGTCTATGCATAATGTGTTGTTTACTCTTGCGTTGTTCTAACGATCTACTGCAATTATAATAAAAGACTGTAGTATTAATTTTCCGTGCGTGTTGCTTACTGGTTACAACATGATTGTATGATATATATATATATATATATATATATATATATATATATATATATATATATATATATATATATATATATTATACATCAGAATAAGTACTTCTATAAAGATCAAAAGAAAATTAAAATGTACATGTTCAAAATGTACTTTAAAACTATTCATTGGCATTTTAACATTTTAAAAGTGTACTTAAGCGTGTTAAGGAACAGTTATGAAAGTGTACTCTTTTTAAGTTAAGTGTCCTTTATTTAGTTAATAATATATTATCTGCATGTACAGTTTTTAAAAAATACTTATAATTTAAGATTTGAAGTACACTATAATTGCAAATTAAATCTAATTAAGCATACTCCTTTATCACAAGAAGTGCTTATACTATTAATAGCAAATTATGAATAATCATGGAATCATGTTGTTTCCACTACAGGAAGTTTAATGTGGAGCATGCAAAAGTATGGAAAAAGCTTTAAGTCTTCTCTAGAGGGGGTCTGGAGACGGTTATCCTCGCACACATGTAGTCTAGGGACTGTAGACCATTGTCTAGTGGATTTTATTTAGAAGGGGAGTGGTGAGGATGTCGTATAAGTGCTTTACTGAAGACTATGGAATATATTCGGTGTATTTAACACTAGTCTATGCCAGGTTTATAGTTCAGATATCTCCAAAAGTACAATGATATTCTTTGAAGTACCTTGGAGTACACTCTAAAAAATAAGGTTCCACAAGAAGAACCTTTTTTTTCTTAGTGTGAAGAACATTTTAGCTAAAGAAATTTTTTTCCACAATAAATAACATTTTGTGAAATGGAAGGTTCTATGGACATTAAAGGTTTTTCATGGAATGTCAATATAGATGCCAATAAACAACCTTTATTTTTAAGAGCGTAGATACTATATGAATATGTTAATCATTCAGTACTATGGTTTAGTACTACTCATAAGTTTTCACATATTCCATAGGTATTACCATAAAGTTAAAGGTCTCCAAAAAGTCAACCAATATTCATTACTCATTTACTGTTTAAAAAGAGCATTAAATTCACAGATAGTGTGATCTGAAGCGGAATCGACCAGGTGAATTGGTAATGCACTCAAGTGCACTCAACAGAAATCTGCTACATGTCTAGCTCTATATATTTGTCAATGCCTGAATATACATCACTGTTGCTTAGTTTCATTAAGAGTTCAGTGTCAAGGCAATGCTCACTAAATGCTGAAGACTAGCACAGCAGTGTCAAACCCGATGGTGAAACCATACGAGCAGTGAACGTCTGAGCAAAGTTACGAACGCAATCTCGACAGCTGTGTGGAGTTCCAGAGGAATGGCTGTGGGAAGTGTATGTGCGTCTGCTTGGCTTGTTTTCCAGGCCAGCGCCACAGAGAGAGCGAGAGCTCTTTAAAGTACGCATTTCCCCATCCCACTGAGAGCAGCGTATTCCTCCCCATCACTTCCACTTCATTACTCCCTCACCAGCCATGTATTATTCACCCACAGTCAATCCATCCTCCACTGGGACCAATGTTAGCTGAAAAACGTTTTAGCCTCCTTTACTATCTAAAGTCTGCCCTTGCTCCATCTTGCTCTCTGTCTCTCTCTCTCTCTCTCTCTCTCTCTCTCTCTCTCTCTCTCTCTCTCTCTCTCTCTCTCTCTCTCTCCCTCTCTCTCTCTCTCTCTCTATCTCTCTATCTCCTTCTCTGTCTCTCTCTCTCTCTCTCTCTCTCTCTCTCTCTCTCTCTCTCTCTCTCTCTCTCTCTCTCTCTCTCTCGCTTGCTTTTACCTGTATTTCTTTATCTTTTGGCCAGTCATAAAACCGTATAATAACATTTTCTTGTTAGGTTCAAGATAGATGTGATAAAAGCTAAAGTAAACCACAAAAAAAATGTGGTTTATGGTTTGGAATGTATTAGGTGTTGGTTGGTAAAGGGTTAACTTCTGACTCTTGGTCTCATTGACTCTATTAAGATAACATTATTTTAATATGTTGATAGATATGGTTACACTTCATTTCAAGTCGTTCTTGTTACAGTGTAATTATACATTTAAGTACTAATATTAATTAACATAATGTACTTACTATAATTTTAGGATTAGGGTTTGGTTTTGGTTTAGTTGCATGTAATTCTGCATAATTTACTGTTACTATAGTTAGTACATGTAGCATGGGTAAGAAAGACACCGTCAAATGAAGTGTTACTATATAACATTTTACCTGTCAGAACATTAAACCTCTGATTTACATACAACTACTATTTACTTTTAAACAAATTTTCACTCAGAAATTGGCAGTACATTTTTATAATAATTAGAAAGAAACGACAGCGAATTAAACATGAAATTGTGAAGTGGAGAAAACAGAAATAGCATTTTCTTGTAATACATACTCCAATAGTCTTCATACATTTTTCAAGTAGTTAAATAGTGTTAAAGTTATTGTATAAGATTTTAAAGATGATTAAACTGACCATATTATAAAACTAATTATATCACACAAATGTGAGTGGAGTTGGTTTGGTTTAAAATAGAATTTTCTGTTTGTGCCAGAACCATGTTGGTTGTGCCAACCATCAGTGTGTTGGAGTTGGCTGGCACAACAGTAAAACAAACCTCATTAATAAACATAATTTGTGAAATAATTTGTGATGTTAAATACTTCTCCTTTTTTCTTTTGTTTGTTGTTTTTTACCAATGATCTTTAGGCCCCAATCTGAATTTCAGTCCACTAGAGATATTAAACAAACAAATGAAAACTGTGCCAATCAGCCTCAGTCTAAACGTCTAAAAGATGATTGCACTTAAAAACAATTAAAATGCACTCAAAACACCCATGCCATGGAGTTTCGTTAATAGAGGATGTGCAGAGGTGGAAAGGGTCAAATATGACACGCTGAATTCAAGCGCCACCGTCTGGACAGTTTGAGTATGAGTGCAGAATTTTGGAGATGATAGTCAACACTCCATACGCTTTGACTATCCTGCCCCTGACTCTGATTATGTGTATGTTAAATAGGTTATTCAATTAAACATATCAAATGTGCATCCTTAGTAGAAAAGATGTGATACAGAACAGAACAATCTTAATGCGAAGAACACAAAATAATATAGTTATGGACTTTCAGTTATACAGCCTACTGCATTGTTTTCTGTATGTGCTCTAGTCTAGTGCACATGCAATCTGATCAGACAAAATCAAAAATAAGTGCTTTGTGTGTGTTACCATGTGTACTGGAGAGAACATGCAATGTAATGACATCTTCAGTCAGTGTGAGTAACACACAACCTCTGTCTAAGAGCAGCAGCCATATTGAAGAACCATGGTGTATGATCAATAGACTACATCTATTCTACTGTAATCAGGATTTGAACCACATACTCTTTCTCCCTCTCTCAACACACACACACACACACACACACACACACACACACACACACACACACACACACACACACACACACACACACACACACACACACACACACACACACACACACACACACACACACACACACACACACACACACACACACACACACACACACACTCAGGTACTCTCAATATCTGTCACAATGACATAAAGCAATATTGCATACAAAATTCTCAAACAGAATTATGTAGTGTTGTCAGAAACCATTCATTGATGTGCACCTTGTGAACTGTATTTATTATTTGATGAAATTAGAACAAACAAATAAAATGCCATGCAAACAACTTTTTTATTAAGAGGCCGTATTTTGGTATATTTTGCAGGGTCATATTATACCTTTAAGGTGGCATATCTTCTTTTCTTTTCTTTTTTAACTAGGCATATATAATCACACAATATGTTATCCATTCATGTTACTATTTCAAAAGAATTGGTAAATCATTCATCATCAAATCAAAATGCTCTTTAAATTATGGCAGTTACCTATAAAATCAAACATCAGATACGTAGTTGAAAAGATTTCATAAGACAAAAAATTTTCCAGATATGTTTTTTTTATAAAAGTAATGTGATTTTTTTTCAACAAAACCCACTTAATATAAGCTTCACATTTAAACAGCGATATACGGATATTTGTAAAAGTTGCTGTCTAAATGTTTAAGTACAATCAACTTGGATGTTTAAGTCATTTCAACTAAAATTACATTAAACTGACTTTTTTTTAAAAAAAAGATGAGATGAATCTAGTACAACTTTTTTTTAAGCTAAACATTTATTTTTGTTACTTATTTTTTTACTTACAAAAACTTATTTTGATTAGTTAAAGCAATGTAACAACAAAACATTTTGCAATGTAATTTTTTACAGTGTACAACAACTATCGATGGGTCTAGAACAGACCGATATATTAAATGTTACAAACCATTACACTGCCCGCATAAATGAAACTATCACTTTAGATGTTTTGACCTGAGCCCTGCTTAATTTCTGACCTTGTTTTTAATTTCAACATAATCACACATAATCTTCAGCATAAATATTGAATCAACTTCCTGAGCACATTTAAGCACTGTGATTCTACAGATGCTAGTGAACAATGACACATATAAGACCCCCCAGACACAGACCACCAAAGTCTAGACATCCGTCCCACACACTCTCAATGTTTCAACCTCCATTTGGTCATCTTTCTCCTCACTGAT
The DNA here is from genome assembly GCF_051911475.1 of Siphateles boraxobius. Classification (NCBI taxonomy): domain Eukaryota; kingdom Metazoa; phylum Chordata; class Actinopteri; order Cypriniformes; family Leuciscidae; genus Siphateles; species Siphateles boraxobius. The sequence goes on from NW_027508975.1 coordinate 12,027,040, forward strand.
GGGGTATCCCATGACACTAATGATTCTCGAATTATTTGGCCAACTAGCAGACAGCTTGTCAGCACACCATTTGATCCCAGCATCGCTTTTAGACCGCCCGGTTATACATCTGTTAGCTTGTGATAAGAAAATGGCCCGTAACCTTTCAGCAGCAGCAGCGCAGGTTGTTGATAACTGAAGCGTTCTGCTGCCTTTTCTCTTTTAACGCAGTACTGAGTCATTGATGGGTGGATAAATTACCTGGTGTTTGCCTATTGACCTCCCTCAGAGACAGACAGCAGTCAATACCGATCCACTTCTCTCTTTTCCCAGGAGGGTCACTATGATTCCAGGCGAGCGTTCCTCTGAGAATGAGCTGATATAGTATTCTTTATCAATTGCAGCCTTAGAGCACATAGAGAGTCAGGCGAAAGAGAAACAGGACACCCACCAACTGTTTATATGACCAGTGGCTTGGCCAGTCACAAGCTGGCCGGGGTTAATATGGCCCATTTGACTCAATTACATAAAGCACTGACTGGGGAAAGGGATGAAAGAATGATCAAATGACACTCTTTCACTCCAAAACCTAGCTTCCTAGGCAGCATTTTAAGGCGCAAAACGTGTTCCAGAAGGTACATTACTGCTTATGGTCAAATTCTAAGGCAGCATCATTTTATCCATAGGAAAGGTGACAATGTAAGCTCAGTAAAAATAATATAAAATATAAAAATAAAAGTGGAGGACAAAGAGTAACAGTGAATTATTAATTTACTTGAGATGTAAAAGTGTGAATAAATATCAATTTTGATTTAAAATCAACAATTTTATCCAATACAGTGTCATTTTTAGCTTAGCATTTTAGTATTTAGCTCAGTAACATGCTATTTTGAAAACCAAACTATTTTGAAATCCATTGTATGTCAAGTCTCTCATATAGAGATGCTGTATGTGTACCAAAAAAGTCGCTTAAACCCAAAAAAGTGGTAACATTAAAATTACTGTTGTTGGTATTTATGTAGTAAAAATAACACTTACCATAGAAAGCACAATATTGACATAACATTTTATCACATAACATAACATGACATTTTAAAGTGTATGAAGTCCCTTGTAAAACATTGTACACTTTAGCATCTGCGATCTGTGACAAGCATACTTTTACAGCAGTACTAACTATGGAAAAACTTAATATACTTTATAAAAATGTTATATTATATGCAATTTGCTGAAATGTGGAGTGTTTTTTTAACCTAATTAACATATATCTTTATATATAATGTCATAATTAAGTGTACTAATTACAAGCATTGCAAGTATACTTTGTCATTTCTATTCAAACTTGTGTCATTTATAAAAATATATAATTTTAATTACATTTGTAATGATGTTGCAATTTAGGACAGTTAAAATATATTAACTTTAAATGTAATATCAAAAAACAATTATTTAAAGTAGGGCTGGGAAAAGATTAATCGCGATAATCGCATCCAAAATAAAAGTTTGTGTTTACATAATATATGTGTGTGCATTGTGTATAATTATTTAGTATATATATATATATATATATATATATATATATATATATATATATATATATATATATATATATATATAAATACACACACATGCATGTATATATTTAAGAAATATTTTCGTGTATATACTGTATATATTTATTTATAATTTATATTATATATACATATAAATATTTTATATATAAATAAAAAATGTTCTTATATGTATACATGCATGTGTGTGTATTTATATATACAAAATGATTGTACACAGTGCACACACATATATTATGTAAACACAAACTTTTATTTTGGAATGAGATTAATCGCGATTAATCTTTTCCCAGCCCTAATTTAAAGTGTTCTTTAAACTTTATTTCATTAATACTATATTATTTGCAAGTATAGTTTTTTTTTTAAATATATATGATTTTAAGATTAGAAATATTCTACAAGTACACATTTCAATACAATTGAAATTAATTGAACTTTCAATTAACCATGATGCACAACCTGGCGCCAGTTGCATAAACTTAGCCACTATGTTAAGACTGTGTCTTAAGAAATAATTTGACCAACTAGAAATTAGTCAAGAGGTAATCAGTCTTACTTTTCTGATTCAAATTAGACCGATCTACCCTTTTATGTAACTGACTTTAAAAAGTTAGCACCAGTCTTGAAGAAAAAAAAATGAGATGACTAACTTTTAAGACTAGTCTAAGTAGTTTATGCAACCGGCCCCTGGTCTCATGAGAAGTCATATTTGTACAAGATGCATAGCAAAATTGTGAGAGATAATAAAATATCTTTTGTACAGGCGAAGTCTTTTGACATCATATAATTTCACAGTCACATACAAATTACTAGGAGTTGTCATAAAACTCTGCTGGTGAAAATGCTGCCTTAGAAGGAGAAGGAGAAGCACAGCTTTTTGGACCTCCCTTTCTCTCCCTTTCTCTATATTCATCACATCCACATAAAGTATCTCACATAATAAAAATGCCTATGATCCCAAAGGAGATCATTTGATTTATAAGGATAACGAATACACACAACACATGCTGACATCCATAAGAATAATCATAGCCTTTGTGGTCAGTGATTTTTGTGACGGCTTCACGCAGATGGTCATATTGACAGCCGTCAGATAATTCCCACCCTCTCTTTGTAATGAGCAGAATAATGGCTGGTTTAAACACCGAACCCAAACAGATGAGTGCCGTTTACATTAAAGCACAATCCCATTAGTCTCCCTTAATAAATGAGCTATTCCTGTACGGTGAGGGCGGCTCGGGTGCGCCCATCTTCTGCTGATAGGGGCAGAGCTTAATGAAATGGTCTTTTGTGCGCTTGGTTGAACTCATTTGATTTTTTTTTCTCCCAGCAGACTTCCTGTATCCTGTGATAAGTCCTCAAACCACTGAAGCCTATAATGACTCCATTACCGAGACCCCCGCCAGACTCTCTCTCTGTGTGTGTGTGTGTGTGTGTGTGTGTGTGTGTGTGTGTGTGTGTGTGTGTGTGTGTGTGTGTGTGTGTGTGTGTGTGTGTGTGTGTGTGTGTGTGTGTGTGTGTGAGAGAGACTGAGAGAGAAAATATAATGTGTGTGTGTGTGTGTATCCCATTATCAAGTGTAATCATTTTGCAGTCAAGCTGGTAATGAGGTGTAATATTGCCCGACATGATAACATATACACACAAACACCTCCCACACTTTAAAATCACACCAAAACATATATTTATATATACACAGACTTGAATTGCACCACACGCACACACGCACACGCACAAACACACAGACACACACACACACACACACACAGACACACACACACACACACACACACACACACACACACACACACACACACACACACACACACACACACACACACACACACACACACACACACACAGAGACACACACACACACACACACGCACACACTCACAAACAAACAAACACACACACACACACACACACACACACACACGCACACACACACGCACACACACGCACTCACACACACACACACACTAGGTAAAAGCCTAGTAATTATGCTAAGGGGAAGTCTCCATTTCTACAGTGGAAGACACAGAAGGTCAATTGGTGGTTAATTTTCTTTTTGCCTCCTGAAGCATGAAACATGCATATGCAAACACTTACTCCTAAACACACACACACACACACACACACACACACACTCACACACACACACACACACACACACACACACACACACACACACACACACACACACACACACACACACACACACACACACACACACACACACACACACACACACACACACACACACACACACACACACACTAAGTCCTCTCTAGCATTGACTTGTCTCTACCAACCTTGTTTCGTGCAATTGCAATTACCACACGGTGAGGAGTTGCAGCCTCAGGGAAAAATCCATACTGCATTTCAGATGCATGAAACTGGAGGTACATTAATCTTTAACACTTTATGTCCAACAGACATTTATTTTTTCCACTTAATTCACACATTAATGACTTAACCATCTAATGATAAACATGACAATGAATATGCACCAAAATGTCTCCAGTAATCAAAGTTAAAAGTGCTTTGGAATGATATTTATTGTTAAAAGAGCTGTGCATATAAATTCGAATTCAATTAAAAATGTTAGTACATCTATATCATCACACATTACTAGTGGGTTAAAACAAAAACAGATTACAAACTTAAAGTCAATAAATACCAGATAATATTAACTGTGACAATGTAAAAGCCTGGTGTAAAATTTTATTTAAAAGTTCCCACCTCTTGAAAATATATGGTTACTTTTAAACTTTAGAAAGAGGATCAAAATATAGTAAAACAAATATATTTTGAATAAAAATATTTGTAAATTAATTAAATAAATATATTTAAATTCTACAGCTCTAACTATATGCTGTTTATGACAGCTAAGCAATAGCAATTTGACATTTATATGTATTACTAAAGGTGTGTGTTTATTTGTATTTTTGAAACAGTTTGAAACATGTCTAATCTAGTTAGAATTTAGAAACTGAATTATCCATTTTATAATTTGCAATGAATCTACATTACAATATTACTGCTAAATAGTTAGGACCACTATATGCTTCTACAGTAAGACTGTAAACTTTTTCAGAGCAATATTTTTCCTTTACTCTGTAAGAAACACTTCAGTGGTGTCTTCAAATTGAGTCTCGAGGTGGCAGCTCAGTCTCAGCCTCACGGCATTAAGGGAAAGATCTTCCGGTTCGGCACCAGTAAAAGGACTCAACATTACAAGAGAAACCCTAGAAGGATGCAGAAACTCAAGCACATGTTGCAAACACAGTGGACGAGGATTAGGATCTCACCGGCCTTGTTAGCATTGAATGTAAATCTTTTGTTTGTTGTTTTTTTTTTTTACTTTCTTTGCCACCTAGTTGCAACTTGTTTGGTCCGTGTGTCGCAGCCAAGATGGATGGACAACGCGAGCAAACCAACAACTGAAGCCATATGAAAAGTGCTTGGTGGGACTCTCTGGCCTCAGCAGGACTGTCTACACTGATTTATAAGGGGAGGAGTAATAAACGCTCGGTTAAATAGCCCAGACAAACACAGAGCCTCCATCTCAAGCATGACACTTAGCTGAAAGTAACATGGCTCATATTGGGGTAATTGTATCATCCTTCTATCCCTTTGTCATCCTTCATCCAGGGCCATGTTTTGGGGTCATAAATCAACTACCGGCCTCTTTTTGACACCGCTATCAAGGGGATCCTCTGTACTCTAAATAAGTCAACGGAGTCATTATCTTCAATGGGACAATGTGTTGTCTTGGTTTACAATGGTGAAATGTAAAACAATGGCTAAAGTTGGGCTTATCAATCCAGTTTGGACTGTAGAGCATCACTCAGCCTTTCAGCCTTATTTCCTGCTAAATGATTCCAGATATTCTGATAAGTGATTATTAATTCTTTAGCATTCATTTCAACAATAAAATGTTATAAGGCTACACATAAACAAAAAGATAAAGTGAATATTAATGCTTATTTTATTGATTTCAGCCTATAATGCCTATAAATAAATGAAACAAATAAATAAATATTCATTCATTCCAGCAATAAAATGTTATAGATAAATAAATAAATAATAATGCTTAACCATTTTTTTAAATAAAATATTATAGGCCTACAAGTAAATTAACAAATATTACTGCTTAATTATTTTAGCAATAAAATCATATAAGATTATAAACAAACGAATACTATTGCTTAATCATTCATTTCAGCAATAAAATGTTATAGGCCTATAAAATATTAAAAATGCTTAATCATTCATTTCAACTATAAAATGTTATAGGCCTATAAATAAATACACATTAATGCATAATCAATCATTTCAGCTATCCAGTGTTATAGACCTACAAAGAAGTAGTAAGTAAGTAAGTAAATAAATAAATTAAAAAAATAAATTGTGATACTTAATAATCATTAATTTCAGTAATAAAATGTTATAGGTATATTAATAAATATAAATAAATAAATTAGTAAATAAATTATAAATGTATTTTAATTCTTATTCAAAGACAAAGTCAAGTCAAAGTCAAAGATTTAATTTAGCCATTTCAACAATACAGTTGATAGAAATGTGTCATGCCCACATATACCACTTAATTGACAACAATACACTGGCACAACAACACATGCCACACATATACCACACATATACATCACAAATACCCCCCAATGACATCAAATACACAGACAACACTAGTTCCAACTAGTTCATGAAGCTTAATTTAAACATTCAACGTTCAAACGTACGATTTTAAAACCGTATTGCTTGGAGGTATGCTGTCTCTGATGCGTGATGTCCTGCTGATAATGCTTCTGTACCTCTTCCCTGATGGCAGCAGAGTGAACAGGTAATGTGCTGGATGATAAGGGTCGGTAGTGATGTATCTCGCCTTCCTGATAATCCTGGTGTCATAGTGTGAGGCAATGGTAGGCAGACAGCAGCCAGTGATCTTGGAGGCACTGCGCACAACTTTCTCTAGCTGTTGCTTATCCTGACCAGGACAGGATAGAGAAGGTCGGCACGCTTTCTATGACGGCTCGGTAGAAATGAGTCATGCCTTTCTGGCTAACCCCAAATTTCCTCAACTGACAGAGAAAATAGAGTCTCTGATGGGCTTTTTTTTTACCATGCGACTAATGTTCAGGTCCCATGAGAGGGACTGATGTATGATGGTGCCCAAGAGGCAGAAGGAGGAGACCCTCTCAACAACTTGATCATTGATGGAGAGGGGAAGGTGCCGGACTGCCTTCTTCCTAAAGTCCACTATCATCTCTTTCGTTTTAGATGTATTAAGGATTAAGTTATTGTCCTTAAACCACCTCACCAGCTGTTCCACTTCACCCCGATAACCAGATTCATCCCCATCAGAGATCAGACCTACTACAGTTGCATCATCTGCGAATTTTAGCAGTTTGATTGATGTTGAATTGGACTTACAGTTGTTGGTATAAAGAGAAAATAAAAGAGGAGACAGGACACACCCTTGTGGGGCGCCAGTGTTAAGAACCCTGGTTGGTGACAGATGATTATTCATTTTGACATATTGTTTCCTACAGGACAAAAAGTTCATTCATTTCAGCAATGCAATTTTATAGGCCTAATTTAGGGTTATACTTTATTTCGTAACACTTTATTTTAGAGTGTCCTTGTTACATATGTATTTACCATAATAATAATAATAATAATAATAATAATAATAATAATAATAATAACAGTAAATTATGCATAATTACATGCAACTAACCCTCAACCAAATCCTATTCCTACCCTAACTCTATAGTAAGTACAGTATGTTGGTAATTATTACTCAGCACACAAATGTATTATTACACTGTAACAATGACACCTTAAAATGAAGTGTAACCCTTTATTTTAAGGTGTCCTTGTTACAGTATTATACATTTAATTAGTGAGTATTAATGAAAAACATATACTTACTACAGGGTTTGGTAAAGGGTTAGTTGCATGTAATAATGCATAATTTACTGTTGTTATACAGTAAGTACATGTAACATATGTAACAAAGACACTGTAAAATAAAGTGTTGCCTCAATTATAAAAATAATTAATAAATAAGTACATAAAATGATATAAATAAATACATATTACTAATTTAGTTATTTCAAGTTGTTTCTCTGACAAAAGGAAATACTACAATATATTATGTTCCAACATGACAGAAAGAAAAAAACCTCTGATGGCGTGGACAACATCAGTGAGATCGGATTTTACCAGTTCTGCAAAGAGTAACTGACTGACTTTCTCATTTCAAGAGTTTTCTTTTCTTTTCTTTTTTTGCCCTTTAGACTAACATCCTTTTCACCTTTCTCAAATAAGCAATGCAGTCTTGAGTTGAATCACAGCTAAAGACAACAAGCTCTCGTCCGGAGTCAATTCAGCCCGGTCACTTCAGCTCCTCGGCAGAGCTCAGGAGAGCAGAAATAAAGAGCCTCCGCAGGGTCACAAATTCAAAGGGGGTTTCTCCTTAAGACTCATGGGTAAAAAATCTCCTAAGCCTATTTAGTTTTCAAACACCGCTGTCTCCCCCTCAGTCTCACAGCGGGGCTGTGGTATCCAAACATGTCTTCATTTACTCACTGTGTGTTAGTGTGTTCGCAGAATTCCCCGTTGAAAAGAACCTCCCAAATACGCTATTATTATCGCTTCGTCAACTCTCATTCAGTGTTTTCCTGACCTCTCACCTTGGGCTATGGCAACAGTGAGAAAAATGTCCGTCTTGATTGACAGGACTGAGAAAAGCCGGCCCCTCCCCTCTCCTCCAATAGGCATTTCAAACACTTTGGGGAACAATGAAGGCTTGGGTGTAATGGATCAATGAGGGGATGATGACTGTCAAAAGAGCACATACTCCTCACACAAACCTGATTATCTCAGCGTGACGGAGGCCGGGGGGAAGTGGGCCCCCCGCCAGGCACCTCCAATTGGGCTATCGTGGAACACGAGGACCAGGCTGTCAGGCCTTGCCCTCTCCCATCCAGCAGGGGCCTTTACCAAACCCATTCATACGAGCAGGGGCGACTCTCCGTCCGCTGCGGTTCAGTTAAGTTGGGGGATGGAGGACGTCGCCATTGTTCGGCGCAAGCGCTGAAAAGCTCTGGATGCCTCGACGAACGAAACTTCCTTAAATGCATCGAAAGACACCCCCGCAGCCGAAAGCCCCGAAATCTCCCCTTTATGTGCCTACTGGAGAATGTGAAGGAAGGGAGCTGGGACAGAAAAGAGCAACAGGAGAGCCCCATCTCAGATAAAGCCCCCACTAATCTGCTTTCATTTGGGCTTTGAGAGCAGCAGTAGATGTTTGTCCTCATTGCACCTCTGTTTCCAGGGCAGACATACAGTATTAGAGGCCTGCAGATTAGTCATGGGGATGAATGCATGTAGATTGGATGTTTAGGCTGCTTTTCACATACTTTCAAAGGGTGAGATCTGTTATCACAAAATCCTAATCTCAAGACACGGGCTGGAACACAATAAGCAAAAGATAATGTGTGTGTGCGTGTGTGTGTGTGCGTGTGTCTGTGTGTGTGTGTGTGTGTGTGTGTGATCTTCTTGGTGGTGAACGGGAAAGACCATCTCAGTGCTGATTAAAATGAAGAGGTTTACACAACAGCATTCGATTCACTTCCCATTCTAAATTGCGATTGATATCAATATTGTACAAACACACTCACGTTGTTGTTGTTTTTTCTCTGTTCCACAGAAGAGCGTCATAAAGCAAAATGTCTAAGCTGCTCATTTCAAAACAATTGAAGTGAATGACAGTCATACGAGTTCTGAAGTCTTCAAATTAGCTAACTTTTTTGGTCATTTTTGGAGTTTGACAGCTCCTGGTCGCAATCCATTTTCATTATTAAACACTCTTAAAAATATCTTGTTTTGTAAAGAAGAAATAAAGGAAGCCTAGTTTAGTTTAGAATGTCATAAGTGGGTGTTAACGAAGACAATGGCTTGAAAGTTGTTTTAAATGTAACATGCTTTTTTTAAAGGGACAGTTCACCCAAAATTGAAAAACCTGTCGTCATTTACTCACCCTCATGTCATTCCAAACCTGTATGATTTTCTGCCTTGTATGAAACACAAAAGAAGATATTTTGAAAAATGTTTCAATGTTTTTCCACTCAATAAAAGTCAATGGCAACCAAAACTGTTTGAGCAACATTCTTCCAAATGTTTTCTTTTGTGTTTCGCAGAAGAAAGTTTGGAATGACATGAGGGTGAGAAAATGATGACAGCATTTTTGAGTGAACTATCCCTTTAAAAGGTTTATATGCAGAATTAGTAAGCCATTCATGTTTGATTGCTAATATCCAATAACATTACAAACAATTCAATGTTATTGCATTAGATGTGAAATATTGACCCACATGGGACTGGCAAACATAATATAAAATTCAACGACTTTGAAGCAACTGGTGCCAAGGTGAAGTCAGTTCTCCTTAAGTTTTCACAGTTGTCCTACAAAGTAACCACAGACGTAGTTCATCACTTTAACCATGAACGTGTTCCACTAACCAAAAAGAAAGCGAATATATCTGTATTAAATAGCCAATTATATCTATTGCTTTATAATGACACTTTAAAACCGGACCATCGCTACCTTTGTCACAGATGAATCTAAACCTGTTCACTTTGGCCGGACTACACAGCGTTTTCAAAGCAGTACCAGTATCTTCTCTGCTCTGTGTTCTCTATGTGCTTGTGTAGAGCTCACCTCTGGGGCTGGCAGCCCGAGGCTATGCTGCATGCACCGATTATTTCACCATAATTAAGAGTCCGGGATCTTCAGGGACGCGTCCGTCTTGCTGCGCTGGCAACCTCAGCCTTCATTCTGTAACATTACATGAGTATCATCACTATTGTGATTTGATTTGACCCTCTTCAAACGGCTTCAACAGCCTGGAGGTGCAGGGGGGGGGGGGGGGGGGGACAACCTTATAGATTCAGTCATCTTGGAGAGAAAAGGAAAAACAACAGGGATTGGCTGGTTCCATCTGCTTAGATCTTTGGGCTGTACTGACCTGCGGTCTGATTGACAGCTGGGTTGATTCCATATGGACGAAGTGTGAGACAAGGATTGACTGATTTTGTCCAAGCATGGGAAACGATTGTGTGTGACTATAGCTTTGACTGGCAGCTGGCTGTTCTGAGTGGATACAGTACAAGTTTTCTTTGCAGGGGGTTGAGCAGACACAAGATTGGCCGAATCATCAATTATAGGAATGATTGACAGGTGACGGCCTCCGAAGTGTGTGCACTCAGCTCCAGATGTAGTTGCTCCCAGCAAGAGAAATTAGATGTGGAGTAATCAATCAGTGGCACTGGCAGCTTTACATGTAAAACACAATTCAGGCATTAAATTGTTATTACATAATGCTGCATATTTGAACTAATTAAAAATAAACTTGCCTTGCCTTGCCTAATTACATTCTCTTTAGCCAACCATGAAGATATAAAGAACACTCAGTGTTTTATGTTCAATATAATTCATTATTGATTCTTGTTTTAGATTACATTAATACACAATGGACATCTTTCATTGGGTTTCAATGAATCCAATCATTTTCAGCTACACTTCATTTCTAAATTCTGTCTTTATTACAATAATTAAGCACCAGACCTCCACCGCGTGGTTACATCCTGAAAGCTTTTCTGTTGATATCTCACTCAGATAACACCCTCTACGCTCATAACAATTTCTTAAACCTTAAATTGCATTAGAGCTTTGGAATTTCAGTCCATATTCATAATGACAATGTTTGTATGTAAATACACGCTTAGAAAACCCACACCTTCAAACAGCACAGTCCAATGTCTTTCAAATAACTGTCAAATCAGTTAGTTCCACAGTGAAAAAAACAATGGTAACATCTAATATAACTGGTTTTATCCAAGTCAAAAATTTAATATCGCTGAATCAACCAAAATACATTAATTTATACCAACAAGACTCAGATGTTGGTATAAAGTAACAATTGCATGTTTACCACTTTTTACAGTGTTGTGGTATGGTTTCATTTAATTCAATTCACTCTTCATTTTTCTAACATTCAAAATATAGCTAAACTGAGTAAAAGTTTTTAATTGTATGGGTACAATTCTCGAAGCCACATTTAAAGTCAAACACTATGCATTCTCTCAGTTGAAAGATAGAGGGCAGCCTTGTGACAAGAACAGTCAGGTAGTGTGCAACCTATCAAACTGCCCATAGTCAACGTAAAATATGCAATAGATAGCCTGATTAAATACAATGAATGTAGGCTACATTAAATTTATAAATGCATACCTGTATACGTTTAATATAATAAGAATATATTCACTGACAAATCTCAGTCACTTTCTTACATCAACAATTAGCAACCACAGCAAAGCATGACAAAAGCTTCTGTAGCCTATATATTTTTGAAACATTGGCGACTAATGCATCTTTAAGTATCTCTGTAGCGAGTAGAATTTCAGCAAAAGGAAAAATAAAATCTCAAATATAAAAATATAATGCCTATATATATATAATTCAAACACACACATGTCATTGACACCATGCAGTGGCTGCCATTTAAGCGGTGTAAATAATTGAGGAATAGCATTTGCCGTCATCCCCCACATGAGATGTGTCTATAAAAGAGCATCAGATCTTTCCTTTGAGAGGAGGAGTCTGATGTCGTAACACACTGAGCTCTCCTCACTAGCTAATCGATGGAGAAGTCAATGACTGCACCTTTTCAAGCTGTTTACAATATGGACTCCTTTTAAATACATCCTGAGAGTAAAATGAGTATGCACTACCATGAAAAACTGCGAATGACATTATTACATTATTGACAGATTAGGCTATTTAGATAATAGAGAATAGATGTAGCCTATGAAATGTTATCATTTTAACAATAAAACGCATCAATTAAAAGTAGCCAATAATAGGCCTAATTCTTTTTTTATTATTATTATTGAGTTTATGATGTAAAAAGTGAAATAAACAGTTTGAAAAGTGTTCAAACATCCTGACTTGTTTTTGCCGCAAGTTAATTAAAACTTCATGTCAGTAGAGTCCATTTCAACATATCACACCTTGCAGCTTTTCCTGGCACTACGTCATGTTAGCTTAACCTTTCCAAGACACCCTGCAGCTAAGCTTGCAGTTGAAACAAAACAGAATTAGGTTACATATGTCTAACAGAGACGTGTGGGCAAACCGATACAGCAGACGCCGCAGGATTAGGGCCTGTTTTCATTTAATCAGATTTGCAATAAAGCTCTGAATTTTCAGATTTTGTCACGAACAAACGAGCCTTATACAGATGTTTGTCCAAGAAAGCTGCTCACCTATGCTTGCGTGAAATAACTTCCCTTCCCATGATCCTCATTGTTGAGTCTCAATCCTGTGGAATAATCAATGAGTGCTGTTTACTGCTCTTCATTACCACAACAAATTAATGTGTCTGCGGGGTGGGTGGGGGGATGGGGGCTCAATATGTTAAAGCATTTTCATGACATGCCTGCCCATTATGAAGAAGAAATATTGTGTGAATAGGTACGTCAAAGGTGTGGGACTTTGGAAGGCTCAGAGTTAACAGGTTTTGTAATTTAATGTGTGAAGACTTCAGAGAGCTTTTCCCCGCCTGTAGTAGGATGGGGTATTTTCACATATACCTAGTTTACATGGAAAGAAACTATACTCTGCAAATCTGCACATCACAAAAAAAACTTACATTTTAAACACATCGCTTTGTCTGATTTATAAGCTGTTTTCCTCTTCCTCTTTAACCAAAAAATGCCCCCATACACACACACACACACACACACACACACACACACACACACACACACACACACACACACACACACACACACACACACACACACACACACACACACACACACACAAAGTAAGTTTAGATGATTCCCATGTGTCATGCTGAGAAAAGAAGGATCTCTTGAGTAAGACAAAATTTTGGATGAGTAAAAAACTGTTAAAGTTAAGTGATTGTCTCTTTAAAACAAAAGCACATTTTGTGAACAGGTGACAGTTTCTCCCGTCTGTGAGAACCGTCATGGGGTTTAATTATGCTACAAAAAAGGTATTTAATAATTTTTTATTCAGTTAATTACATTTCTTGTTCTAAAGTGTCCTATCAAAAGTACAGAATTTAAAGTCAACATGAGATGAGCGGAGCTGGACATTAAACTGGAAAAATGCGATTGTGTTGCCTAGACCTTTTGTCTTATGTTTAGTCAAACATTTAACTCCTTGATTATATTTAACTTTTGGTTTATGACAATATCCATGTTTTTTTTCCTAAAGGTATAGTTCAGCAAAAACGTTTTATTCTATCATAATTTACTCACTGTGTCATTCCAAACCTGTATGACTTTCTGTGGAATATATAAATCAAGATTTTTTGTTAATCCAACAGTTTTGATTACCATTGACTTCCATTTTATGAAGCAGATTTGGAACAACATGAGAGGAAATAAATGATTGTACACTATCCCTTTAAAAGACAGTTCTGTATTTGTATCTACAAGTCCTAATTTGTTTTGCATAGGGTCAATTTTGACTTCACATCGATTTTTTTTAATGAAGCAATTGAATCTACAGAAATTTTAAAAGCTTTATTATCCTGTATTTTATAAGCTATTATATTTATCATTTAAGTTGATTCGTGCGGACAGGAGAGCAGAAGATGTGTGCAAAATGTCATCACCTATGGCTGTTGCTCCCTCTGGACCACCTTGTCAAGCAGTCAAGACTCCTTCCTGATGTCTTTACAGAGCCGACGGGATCGGCACACACTTTATCAACCAGTCATCAATCTTTCATCTGCCTCTTATCTATAATTAATGCCTTTACACAGCGGTCGGTTGTGGGGTCCATACGTGTGTGTGTGTGTGTGTGTGTGTGTGTGTGTGTGTGTGTGTGTGTGTGTGTGTGTGTGCGTGTGTGTGTGTGTGTGTGTGTGTGTGTGTGTGTGTGTGTGTGTGTGTGTGTGTGTGTGTGTGTGTGTGTGTGCGCTTCAGTATAACAAACCACCAGGTTATGTGGCCAAATGTGTCAATATCGATGTTCGCAGGGTGACTCCAGCAGACCCGCACACGTTCCTGACTTCTGCAGGAGGAATAAATCCAGACAATTTCCCAGAATACATTACACAGGAAATAAGAGGAGACCTCTGCTCTCTCTCGGACTTCAGATGTCTTTGTGCCTCTAATGGAGGAGCTTTCCTCTGATATGATTGAAGACAGAAGAGCTCTCCTGGCGCTCCTCTCCCCCACCCCCCAGGCCAGAATCTCAAAGGGAAGGAATAGATTATCCCCCTTGCTGAACCCCACCAAGTCAGACAGACAGTGCAGGACATTATCATGTCAAAATATGGCATCACTTAATTTCCATGGCAACCTCATGTCAGTAGATCTCTGAGTTGCATGGCAGAATTTTAACATCCCTTGGCATTAAACATAGAGCCAATTTCATTACTCTCTAAAAACTTTGAAGCAATGTGTTTTGGGTAAAACATTTTTACATTATTGAGTACATTTTAAAGCTGTGAAATGAATGAAATATACATTAGGAATTGATGCAAGTAAAAAAAGTAAGAGGATCTGAATAACAACATTTGGTACCATGACAAATAAATTTGAGTAGACCCAACAAGTTTTCAAGGCATTTATTTTGATACGTACAACTCTGGCAACCAGGAATAGTTCACCCACACATGAAAATTGTGTCATCATTCACTCACCCTCAAGTTGTTCCAAACCTGTATGAGTTTCTTTCTTCTGCTGAACACAAAAGAAGATATTTTCTAGAATATGGCTAACCAAACAGTTGATTGACCCCATTGACTTGCATATGGGGGAAATTACTATGGAAGTCAATGGGGCTCATCAACTGCCCTGTTACCAACATTCTCCAAAATATCTTCTTTTGTGCTCATACAGGTTTGGAACAATTTGAGGCTGAGTAAATGATGACAAAATTTCTGGGTGAACTATCCCTTTAAGTCATATCCAGAGATTTTATTAAGATAGCATAGTTATTTACAAAGCCACTGAATGTACCCCAACTGACTGTACACAACACATCAGCATTCCTGGAGTCATCTTGTAGGTTTCCTGATTCCCTCTTGGTGGATTTCAGGTGTCACATTTGTTATAGTTGGTAATCACTGTAGAGTGGTGCTGAGGCTGCTTTGGCCCCAGTGGGGTCAGGCCAGAGTGATTGACACAGGGATGTGTATTATTTTCACATGAGTGGATTTGCAGTGGAGGGAAGGGTTGAGGAATAATGCATTAGAGCACTCTAATCTGGTTAGGCTAATCTCAGTCCCCACTGCTGAGCTCTGAGAGAGAGAGAGAGAGAGAGAGAGAGAGAGAGAGAGAGGGAGAGAGAGAGAGAGGGAGGGAGCTGGGGGAGATGCTTAGGAGCGCTCGAGAAAGGGAATGTCAGATAGAGAACCTCAGGTTGAATATGAATCCGAACCAACGGCACGGATGATCCGTTCTTAAGGACTGACTGCAAATGTGTGCGGCAATGTGTTTACGGCTGAACAAAAGAACAAAGAAAATTAAAGACATGACTTATGAAGTAAACATCTTTAATTTACTGCCTGAACGTTTGTTTTGGAATTCAACAAACATATTAAGTGACAGTCAAAATAAAGAAAGAGGAAGAAGATGGTAACACTTTAAAATAAGGTCTCATTTGTAAACATACATTAAAGGGGTCATATTATTCCTTTAATGAAAGTCTTGATTTTGTTTTTTGGGGTGTACTAGAATATGTTTTCATGCTTGATTGTTCAAAAACGCATTATTTTTCACATATTTTACATTATTACAGCACCTCTCTCCCCAGTCTGGCTCGAAAACGTCGATTTCTATGATGCCCCTCCTTCCGAAATACGAAATGTGCTGTGACTGGTTAACTGGCCTACTGTGATGTGATTGGCACCGCTTAGCACGTGTTCAGGAAATGTCCCGCCCCTCCATAACTGCGAGTTCTTCTCTTGAGTAAATATTGAGGATGGAGTCAATTTCAAAAAACAATTTGAGCCTGATTCAGACTCTGACAATGTTAGCAAGCACGAGGATCGTCCAGAACGGATTTCAATCACGGACGTTTAAGAACGGATTTCACAGGACGTTTCAGAGTGGTGTGTGTTTTGTACTTTCCTTATACATTTTAGATACGATGTTATCCACCATTAATCTTGATATTTGTCGAAAAATTAAGGTAATACAAACAGTAAACGATCACAAAACCATGGATAATTTTCCAAAGGAGCGGTGAACCATCTTAAAAAGTGAGAGCTTACAAAAGCAAGAGAAAACAAGCGGTTCTCCATAAAATGTCCAGCGCAAAGATAAATGTTGGGGTTATAATGTTCAGGAACAGTGTTTCAAATAAATGTAAACCACTCTAAAGGTGATGATACATGGGGCAACTTTTTGAGCAATGTTGCTGTGCAATATTGCCGTCAGCGGGCAACCAGTTGAGACACAGGGCCAGCGGCCGGTCTAAAGTATCCAGATAGAAATTTTTGGCCATTCTCAATGGGAAAGTGCCCAAACAAAATCGCTCGGCAACACTGCCCAGCAACTGTCAGGACTATGTTTTGTCTCGAGTCTGTTTTCCTTAGTTTCCCCCTTCCTAGTATATTTGGTACAGTCCTGTTCTCAGTTTTCCCGCTCCTCGTCATTCCTCAGTTAAAACACCTTTTCCCAATGTTCATTATGTCTCTCAACTGTGTCCCCATCATGTTCCCTTGTTATCCCTAGCATTCATACCCTGTGTCCTCTCTTATTCAGTGTCCGTTCTCGTCGTTGTACTGCGTGTGATGTGGTTCCTAAGTGTTTTCAGTAAATATTCCTGTTTCCTGTGATTTCTCGTCTCCTTGTGCTTGCTGCCACTACACGTACCCTGACAGAAGAACGGACCCAACAGAAAACAGAATGAACATTCCTGCCATGGCCCTCCTCTGCCTGGAACAAAAAGACAGGTCCCTGGAATCTCACACCAGGGATTTTCTGGAGTTGGTGTACTTGACCCACTATCCAGACCGCCAGCCTCAGCGAGTGGTCCCGGGCACGCCTCCCAGGAAGCGGTCCTCGCTACGATTTCGCTGCATGTGTTGAGTGGGTGTTGCTAAATAACGAATCTAGAGCCTGCCAGCACCCCTCAACGCATTCTCGAGTCTCGTCCCGCCGAGACCATCCAGCCAGAGCCTCCCATGTCACCCTGAGCCCGGAAGAAGGTTTCAAACAGCATGGACCTAGGGGCTAAAATGGCGGATCCTAAAATGGCGCATCCATCAGTCCGATCAGCACTGAAATCAGCTTCCCTTCTCCGGTCCTCAGTCCCAGGTTTTACTCCAACCTTCTGCTCAGAGCCTTCACCGCTGGCGCCGTCCAGCCCAGAGCCTTCACCGCTGGCGCCGTCCAGCCCAGAGCCTTCGCCGCTGGAGCCTTCCCCGCTGGTCCCGTCCAGCCCAGGGCCGCCGCCGCTGATCCCGTCCAGCCCAGAGCCGCCACCGCTGGTCCCGTCCAACCCAGAGCCGCCGCCGCTGGTCCCGTCCAGCCCAGGGCCGCCGCCGCTGGTCCCGTCCAGCCCAGAGCCGCTGGTCCCGTCCAGCCCAGAGCCGCTGGCGCTGGTCCCGTCCAGCCCAGAGCCGCCAGAACCGCTGGTCCCGTCCAGCCCAGAGCCGCCAGAACCGCTGGTCCCGTCCAGCCCAGAGCCGCCAGAGCCGCTGGTCCCGTCCAGCACAGAGCCTTCGCCGCCGGTCCCGTCCAGCCCAGAGCATTCGCCGCTGGTCCCGTCCAGCCAGAAGCCTTGTGTCCCAGAGCCTTGTGTGACAAAGGCCCGATAAGTTGCCTGCACAGTCTACTGCGCCCTGGAGGCTTCCTGCTCCGGGTAGGCCATGCCCTCGTCAGCCTCCAGGGCACCCGCCCCCCCATTTCATTGATGTGATACGGTGTGAGGACACGCCTTTTTTGAGAGGGGGTGTACTGTCAGGACTATGTTTTGTCTTGAGTCTGTTTTCCTCAGTTTTCCCCTTCCTA
This sequence comes from Siphateles boraxobius, assembly GCF_051911475.1. NCBI lineage: Eukaryota > Metazoa > Chordata > Actinopteri > Cypriniformes > Leuciscidae > Siphateles > Siphateles boraxobius. The sequence goes on from NW_027508975.1 coordinate 12,045,684, forward strand.
GTATGTTTGGTACAGTCCTGTTCTCAGTTTTCCCGCTCCTCGTCATTCCTCAGTTAAAACACCTGTTCCCAATGTTCATTATGTCTCTCACCTGTGTACCCATCATGTTCCCTTGTTATCCATAGCATTTATACCCTGTGTTCTCCCTTATTCAGTGTCCGTTCTCGTCCTTGCACTGCATGTGATATGGTTCCTGAGTGTTTTCCTTAAATATTCCTGTTTCCTGTGATTTCTCGTCTCCTCGTGCTTCCTGCCACTACACGTACCCTGACAGCAACGTTGCTCAAAAAGTGGCCCCATGTATCATCACCTTAAGATCGTCCACCTAAGGAAGGACAAACAAATGAGTTTTAAAAACGTTGTGGAAAAAAGTCTCATTGACATAGCGACAACACTGTTTTCTCTAATGCAGCTAAGCTCAGCCAGCTTTTTTATTATGTGGGTGGAGATTATTTAAATGAGGAACATTATGACTTCATAAAAGCCCGGACAAAGCATGTTGTAGTCCAAACGAGTCATTCGTTGTAGTACTTGAAAAGTGGAAACTGTTAAAGATTTTAATCTTTGTAACTGCTCAAACAGCAACATTTCACACTAGCTAAAGTTGAAAAAGTGGAAAAGCACAATGTAACCCCTTTAACTAACATGAACTAGCAATGAGCAATACAGCATTTTTACAGCATTTATTAAAGCGTGTTAATAAAATCTTCATGTTAGTTCACACTGCATCAACTAAAGATAACAGATACAATTTTCTTAATGTACATTAAATTCCAATGTATTAGTACATTTTAAGAATAACATTAACTAAGATTAATGAATGCTTTAGAAGTATTTTTCATTGTTGAAAACTAATGTTAACTACTGAACCCTTATTGTAAAGTGTTACTGAAGGAAATACATGTTGCTTGACGCTGTTGACCATGCTTCAACATCCGACGCACAAGGCACCCTTTAGCGTCAATATGAGATGCTAACCCTACCCCAGACCTAAACCTACCCATTACGGAAGCGTCATGTAACTGACGCTAAAAACGGAAGCGTCATCTAACTGACGCTAAAGGCGTTAGATGACGCGCGAGGATAAGCGTCATCTACCCGACGCTAAAGGGTGCCATGCGCGTCGGATTTGGAAGCATGGTCAAAAGTGTGAATAAAATGACGCCTTGGGATGAGAATGCTTTGCTATTTTTGGAACCATTAATGCTGCATTTTTTTTCTTTCAATTTTAGATTAAGCACCCCCTTTTCACTGTAATGCATGAAATTAAAAATAATACAAATAAAATTAATTGTTTAAAAATGACAAAATAATGTTACTATTAAAATTAACATTATATATATATATATATATATATATATATATATATATATATATATATATATATATATATATAATGAAATATTACCTGCTCATATTTTTATGAAATTAACACATAAGGTATGGTCTGTGCTTTACACCCTAGATTTGAACTAAATTAAAACTGTCGCAGCGGGAATTTGCACTAAAAACGGAGTATTTCCCTGCCTGCTAGGATGAATAAGACCGATCATTGCCTTTCCACGGACAAATACTGCAAAATGGAGTTCATATCTGCATCCATATTTACTATACAGATATGGAAATGAATATCAGGGTAGACAGATTGAAAGGAGTTTGACTTGGAAATGAGAGTGAGATTTTTCATTACCGTCACAGAAAACCTCATGTGGGTCCGACTCCATCATTTGAATGTGATTGGTTATGCACTGAGGGGAAAAAGCACATTAGGTATGGGGCTTTTCTCTTATTATTATTTTTTTTAACTCCTGAGGCCTGAACCTTGAGTTTTTGACAAAGAGGGAAGCTAATACACACATACACACATAAAAATAATCATATCTGTGGCAATGTTGAGTCTGAGAAGTCAGTGCCTACTCTAAATACAACATTTGCCTAAATACAAAATACCTATTTTAAGTCAAGCTATTTCCTTACTGTGTTTTAACACTTCAAAAGGCGAATACATTAGCCTGGATAGATAAAAATTGCTCTCATGAATGGTTTGAGCTTCCGGTTTATAGTATACACAAATATTTCATGTGTTGATTTGTTTGGCCACGGTTAGTTTGTCACAGTCTTTTAATTTGATACAAGAGCCAATTAAAATTGGCCCAGAGACATGAAGGTCAAATGGTAACCAGCAGGGTCGTTGCCATGGAAATTATGAACAGCTGCTCTTCCATAATGCAAAATGAAACCCAACGTAATTGCTGGGGATGGAAAATCTTATCCGATTATCAAAGTCAAATTGATTTGAGCCTGACACAACTGGATGATACACATCTTTATATCAGTCCACAACTTGATAAAAAGGGTCAGACGCTAAATTAAACAGAACACTGTTAAATGCAATTACATAAAAATCTATTTACCTGCTAATAACCTAAATCTTGGGTGCAACGTCTGAGTGTCACATTGTGAAAGCTGACAAAGACAGGTAGGCAAATGCAAGGTTGGCAGGACTAGTAACGGGCCATAGGCATCAGGCACAGTGTTGATATGCCACACCACACTCTTTAGCATCTGTGTCCGCTAATGAGCTGATTTCTGTACTGTTTTATCTAATCTCCCAGGATAGGCCATTAGCATCTCTAAAGAGAGAGAGAGAGAGAGAGAGAGAGAGAGAGAGAGAGAGAGAGAGAGAGAGAGAGAGAGAGAGAGAGAGAGAGAGAGAGAGAGAGAGAGAGAGAGAGAGAGAGAGAGAGAGAGAGAGAGAGAGAGAGAGAGAGAGAGAGAGAGAGAGAGAGAGAGAACTCTTGCTATATTAAACGCAATAGCGCGCTATTGATGGCCACAGCCAATAGAAGGGTAGCGCGAGCACTCTCCCGGCTAAAAGCCTGCGCTAATAGGTCCCTTACGGCAGCGGGACGGCAACAAGGCGGAAAAAGAGGGGAGAGGTTAATTTGGTCCTGCCCAGGTGAACCAACCAGTCAACCCTCACAGATTTCTCTTTCTCCTCCTCTCTACTCCAAACACTTAATGATTATTAACATGCTTCAAATGCTTAAGGAGCGTTGGGAGTCTCTCTCATACTCTCGCGCTCTCTCCCACCCCCTCCTCCCCTCTCTGGCGCGCTGGAGCGCGAGGGGAAATCATTATGCTAATGAGCCTGCCGCCGCTGTTTTTATTTCCTATAATCACCCTCATCTCCGTGGCGATCTTCAGGGACGAGCGGTGGTACACACACACAATCGTTCCGGGCTTTATAAATATTTCCCCTTTTTCTCGCCACATTTTTTTTTTCAAAGGAAGAACAAAGGCGCTTGTGCGTTTATAAGAGGCCCTGTGTCTGCGCGGGAGAGAGTTAGGAATGGGGAAATGAATCGAATGCCACCGAATGACTCGCTGTTAGCTTTGTCTGTGTCGTCTGGATGTGTTTTTTTGAAGTCGCACATTTAACAATAACACACAAGCGTTCAAATAGACTCAGATGGTGTATCAACCATTTTTTTATTTGGACTAATTACAGTAGGTAAATATTTCCGAAATGGCAAATTCAGGTGAACCTGGAATCTTGTCAGTGGTGATTAGGACAGAGTCTGCATGAGGTGCGCTTTTAATGGTGTTAAAGTCAACATGAAACGGCACTTCAGATTTGTTTCCCCCTAATGTGACGAGTGAAATGTCTAAGAAAAATGAAGGCGGGGCTTGATTTTGTCCATTGGTGATTGGATAGGCTTTGTGGTTTGCTATTGCTGTGATGTCATGTGAGTGACAGGTTGTTCCACCCTCACACCAGTAAACACATCATCCGGGAAGAGAAGAAATATCATTGCAAGATAGAGGGGAAGTTATTTTGAAGAAAGATTATGAGGGCACATGAATTTTTAAAAAATAATGATGTGCGCCGATAAATAATATATAATAAATACTGCAATATTCCATGAAAAAAAGAATTGTCAATTTTGATTTTATGATGACTTTAAGATGCGCTAATACAATTGATGAGCAAATTTTCCGAGGCGAAGTCCATTAATTTAAATAGGAATCCACGCGATCCGCATCAGATAGCTGTTTATTTTGAAAAAGACTTCCATGTGAGTCGTGCTTCACACATCCAGAAACCTCACTAATGTAACCGTACCTTCAGCATGCTAGGTTTGCTTTATTAAAAAAGATTGGGTTGTTTTAGTCCAGCTGCTAAATGCGCCGAGCTCTTAACCGGCTCTTGGGGTAATTCAGACCCCTCCAGAGCTACACTAATGAGGGGATAATAGCCCCTGTGAAATGTAAATAAAACTCAAATCCCCTCACAGAGAGAGAGGAGGGGCCAGATGGAGCGACTCTGAAGGCTGAGAAGCATCTCTCTCTCTCTCTCTCTCTCTCTCTCTCTCTCTCTCTCTCTCTCTCTCTCTCTCTCTCTCTCTCTCTCTCTCTCTCTCTCATTCAGTTCATCCTTCAATCATATGCATCACATTTTCTCACTCCATTATCAGCCTGCTAAAATTTTTAGCGACCGAGGGAAATTGTATGCATTTTGTTTACTCACAACTTATTTCACACACTTTTCCCTCAGGACGGCAGGGGGAATCTGGTACCTCTAAAGACGCTGTTGATAAACAGACGCTACAGGGAAGACCCAATCCCTTCAATTGATTTTTTAAACACATTATTCATACATCCGGACTGGCTCAAGGGTGAGATAGGCTGACAGAGGCATTTGAAGTGAGCTGAATTGATAGGAGCGGGGGACCCGCAGTAATGTATTATGCATTATAGACAATGATCAGCCATTACAAATCACCTAAGGGCAGGCAATAGATTGAGTTCTCTGGAATATCTGATAAAGCGCTGCTTTGAGGAGAACAAACACACACTGAATGGATTTACCATCATTCAGAGCTTTAGCCCAAGCTCAGAATGCATCGCTACCCGCAGGGCAAAAAAATGCTGTTGCCTTCCTCCTTTAAAAATAAACAGTATAAGCAACTTGTATGGGTCTCTCAGTCAAGGTCTTACTTTGCAACGGAGCTGCTGCTGACAGGGGGCCTTTTAGTTTCAGTACAAAGCACAAAAAAAACAAAAGATTGCGTGCAGCTTTGACTGGTGGACGTTTTAGTAAACTGATTGCCACTGAAGTGCAGCACTCCTGGAGGGGGAATAAAAAACAGGAAATCAAATTTCTTAAAGTGAACGGCAGAAATGTCAATTCATCAAATGATACATTAGTAATTTAGCGAGCTTACAGGCTCTAGCTAAGCCACAGGCTCAGTATAAATCCTTCAGAGCATTCTTTCCGACAGAGATGGAGGCGTTTCCACATCATTAGCGGCGGGACAGAAAGCCGAGAGCCCCATCGAGTGCTCCTCTCACACACACTTTTCCATTGGGCACAGATGGGGAAACATTCCCCCCATCCGAGCCACGAGCAACCTGTTTGTTTCCAGGTGGAATTCTTCCTCGGAGACTATCCGCATAGCACAGCCGTTTACCTTTCTGTTCAAGCATAACGCCGCAGATGATGCCAAGGCTGCTTATCTAGACTACTGTGATGTGCAGTAACACTTATTTTTAATGCATGCTTATGCATGTGTTGTTAATATTATGCACAGTCTATAAAAATATAACAGTTTTTGTTTAGGGAATGTTTCTTTTGCTTGCAGAGTAAAAAGATATTAAAAAGAAGTTTAAGAAACAGGAAATGCTGCAAGCATGCTGGCAGTGTGTAGCATGCAAAAATAAAAACAAATAATTGTAAAAGTAAAGTAGCCTCAAAATAAATGAACAGATATGCCCAGAATGAGTAATGCCCACCAGTTAAACAATACAATTGTTTTCAGCTGTATGATCATTATTACTTGCTCTCTGCAGAGCCAATTTACTATTAGGAGCAGAGGTAGCCTTGGGGCTCTGAACAAGATACTCAAGTAAAATCAAATAAGAAACCTTATACCATGAACTATGAATCATATTGTATGTGTGTGCAAGAAACAGAGGGCATACAGTGATTCCAAAATGTTTGCTCAAATACAAAAAATATTCAGAGCACAGAAATATTTTACAAGAGCTTATTTTGTCCTGTGTTGATTTGTTCAAAATATATTAAACATACAATTAATACATACAGTTCAGTGTCTTGAAAACACCTCTTATGATTCCTTTTATATTAAGTACAAAAATGTCAGGTTGATACAACTGTCCTGATATTAAAGAGAAGAAAATATATGTTTTTTAAAATCAATAACAAATTAAAAGGAAACTTTTAAGTAGTTTGTCATACTCTTTAATGATTATTTTTAGAAAAAAATGTTCATTAATGTTTGAAAACTGGTGCATCCAACATGCAGAAACAGGATTTATATTATATATAATTTGACCTTTTATGACAAGGTGATGTTAGTTTAGGTTGTAAAATATCATGGGTATTTACTCTCCAAAAATGTAATGATGAGTATGAATTCATTATATTTGATTAAGTATATCATATAAACCTTTGAAAATCATGATTAAGATGTATACAATGTATTCAAGGTGTAAGGGAAATACGTTTATATGGTATAAATATTTTCAAAACCATGTGACAGAGAAAGAGTACATTTAAAATTAAAAACAGCACGTGTTTTAAACTAGATTTTTTTTTTCTGTATTATGGACTGCACCACAACCATCTCGCATAATGACCACAACCAAAATATGCTGTCATATACTGATGCACAACCCCACAGGTTGTGTGTTTCTGAAACCGATACCCCATACTGAATGTGTGCAGATTACCATGGCTTCCTTTATAATAACCACCCTGATTCTGCAAACCTATGAGTCAAGCATAGACTAAACGGCTGAAACGTTTGCTTATAGCCGTGTAATCATTACTTCTGTGATTCTACATCCCATCCATTGTGAACGGGGTGGAGTAAAGGACGCTAGTTACAATTCTCAAAATTAAAGGCGAAACATTCTCCTTCTAATCTACAGAAAACATAGAATTAACCGAGAACATTTTGATCATAAGTTTGCGAGGAGGGAAGAAGCCGTTCATGATGTATGACCTCAAAGCCGGTGGATAATAATGACTAAAACTTTGCAGACAGCCAAAATATTGTAAGTACATCAAACAGTAATTTTGCAGAGGTTCATCTCAGACAAAGACTAGGGAAATGCCAAACTAGGTGATCGCTCTGTGTCAAACGCAAACAAAAAAGAACAAGCCAGCCACTGAGGCCGAGACGTGCCATTCAGACGTATTAAGGGATCACCTCTTTTCTTTCTTTTATCTAATAGTAGGGATTTCAAGGAGCCTAAGACATTGTCTTGGGTAGAGGTTAGCAGACTGGCAGGCACCCACAGTACAGTAGCTGTGTCTTTAAGGAGACATATGAAGAATGCAGAGAGAGTGCTTTGAAACACACCCTGTCATCGTGCTATGAATGCAGAGTGTTTAGATAGGAACACACCGCCCTGTTTGAATGCGCCGTGGATGATCGGAAATACGAGGTTAAAAATGCTCCCATTTGATATTCAGAGCAGGTAAGATTACCCGGGATATGTGTTGTCAAAAAGACAAAATGCCCCCCCAAAAAGTTGCATATATTACCTTTGGTTGTTGTAGTATGTTGCGGTATATGGAGCCTAATGAAATTCGTGCCACAAAGCAGATGATAAGAGTCATACAAGAAAAGCTCAGAGTGAAATTTCTACTTATCCTTCATAATGCAACCAGCTGAGACGCTCTGCACTCATTAGCTAAAAAGTATAAGAACTTTAAAAAGTTATCAAAGAATGTTAAATACGACTTTATTCTAAATGGGGCTTCATTTACAGCACTCTTTGTGTTTACTTCATAATTGTATCCCAATGGATTTCGGCTTAATGAGTTGTTTGTGCACATGTTATGCTATAAATACATGCTTAAAACATAATAATGCACACTAAATAACCATAAAATGCCCTGTGTTTGTTGCTAATTTAGACCACAAACGAGGCTTGCACTAAAAGACAATGCTTCATTAAAAGAATAAATAAAACTGAATAAATGTAAAAGTTAGATATACAAATAAGAGAGGAAAGAATAAGATTGAGGACAAAATAAAATATTTATACACACAGGATATTCCAGGCACAGTGGTCACTGGGATAAACCACATTCTCATCTCGTCTATTTTCCCGTCTTATGAATATTTTAAATGTTAAAATACTACCAGGTGAACTAGAGGAATTTTTTGCACAGTTTTACTGAATGTGACATAGCAGAAAGAGAATTAAAAAAAACAAAACAGAGGAGAACGACTCGGTTACTAACGTAACCTCGGTTCCCTGAGAGGAGGGAACGAGTATTGCGTAAGTAGCTTACGCTATGGGAAAACTCCTTTTCTCGAGAATATTGAAGTCTTTATGTAAAACGCATTGCAGCTGCACAGCAGACAGCAATGAGCGAAGGAGCTCGGTCATTGGCTGTGCTGCGGCAACTTGCTCGAACCAATGACGGGGCGACTCTGAATCCGCGACCAATGAGCACGCCTCGCGCCCGCGCGCGTCAGAGCCCGCCAAGATGGGCGTGGCCAAGAGCTATATATTGGGCGCCCCGTCATGAGAGTTCTTTAGGTTAAAACGACTGAAGCGAACTAACCAAGCACGGCAGCTTACGCAATACTCGTTCCCTCCTCTCAGGGAACCGAGGTTACGTTAGTAACCGAGTCGTTCCCTTTCGAGAGGTCTCTCCTATTGCGTAAGTAGCTTACGCTATGGGAACACAATGCAAAACGCCGTGCGTGCTGAACTTCGCCTTATGATAGCCAGAGGCAGGTGTCTGAGCTAAAAAGTAAAGTTATCATCCAACCAGCCGGCAGAGGCGAGTTTTATATGTGGGAAAAAAGTAAAGAGCGGCTAGAAGGCGCTCAGTGTGACACAAGCACATACATAATCTAGATACAAACTCATAGTTCTACTAGCATTATGCTGATAATACATTGGAACTCCTGGTGGAGTGTGCTTTGACTCCCCAGGGGCATTGAAGTCCCTTGGCTTCATAAGCCAGAGCTATAGCCTCAACTATCCAGTGAGAGATTATCTGCTTTGAAACGGCGGAACCCTTCGTACGGCCGCCAAAGCATACAAACAGTTGTTCTGTCTGTCTGAATAGGGCAGAACGCTCCAAATACACTCTGAGAGCCCTAATGGGGCAGAGTAGATTAGCGTCGTGTTCGTCTGCTGGAGACGATAGCGCAGTTAGGGAGATAACCTGTGCTCTGAAGGGAGTGGTGAGCACTTTAGGAATATACCCATGTTTTGGCCTAAGGACGACCCTGCAGTCGTTAGGTCCGAATTCCAAGCAGGCAGCGCTTGCCGAAAGCGCCTCCAGATCGCCCACTCTCTTGACCGAGGCGAGTGCCAGCAAGAGCGCAGTTTTAAGCGAGAGCTGCTTAAGGTGCACGGTTTGGAGTGGTTCGAACGGGGGCCCTTTAAGAGCGTCTAGGACAGTAGCTCGGTCCCAGATCGGCACTGAGGGGGGGCGTGAAGGGTTCATCCTCCTAGCGCCCCTTAGGAAACGAATAATTAGGTCGTTTCTTCCCAATGGACGTTCCATCACAGGGTCGCGTGACGCTGTGATGGCCGCCACATATACTTTGAGCGTGGAGGGGGAGCGGCCCGCCTCCAGAAGCCCTTGTAGAATAGCGAGTACGTTCGTAATCTCGCATGTTTCAGGGTTCAGGCCCTCGGCGTTACACCAGTCACTGAACACTTTCCATTTCTGGGCATATAAGCGTCTCGTGGAGGGCACCCGCGCCTCAGCGCTGGTTTTTAGCGCTCCACTCGTGAGGTTCCTGGGAACCCGTTGAGGGGCCATGCATGAAGGGCCCACAGATCGGGGTGGGGATGAAATATCATCCCGCTGGCCTGACTGAGGAGGTCTGGCCTCAGTGGAATCGGCCGTGGTGCAGATTGCATTTGCATCAATTCTGGAAACTATGTTTGGTTCTTCCAGAGTGGGGCTATCAGGAGCACTGTTTTTCTCCTCTCTGACCCGACTGATGACCTGTGGCAGCATCGCGATCGGGGGAAAAGCATATAAGGTTTAGGCAGGAAATGGCGCATTGCTTGTGAAGCGTTCTGGGCCTCAGTGAAGCGTTCGGCGAAACCTTTAACTGCCGGTCCAAACAGCCCGCTGGTGGAGATAGGCGCGTCGAGAAACGGGACCTTATCCGCGTCTTTCATCTCCGTCAGAGTCAGCCACAAATGGTGCTCGAGAACAGTCAAATTAGCCATGGCACGGCCAATAGACTGGGCGGTGGCCTTCGTGGCTCGCAGGGCTATGTCAGTCGCGCTGCGTAGGTCCTTGAAGGCTTCGGGTTCGGGGCCAGACTCGTCCAGGGAGCGGAGAAGCTTGGCTTGGAACACTTGAAGTACCGCCATTGAGTGAAGCGCTGACGCAGCTTGGCCGGCGGCGTCGTAGGCGCGACCAGCGAGAGCCGAAGTAGTGCGGCAGGGCTTCGAGGGGTGGGAAGCCTTGGCTTTCCATCCGGTGGTGGAGGGCGGGCAGAGATGATTGGCCACGGCCTCCTCGAGGGGCGGCTTTCCCTCGTAGCCTCTTTCCTTCGCGCCGTCCACAGAGGAGAGCGACGAAGAAAAAGAAGGCTTCAGACGCGCAGAGTGGGGGGCTTTCCATGACTTGGTGAGTTTCGTCGTGAACTTCCGGGAAGAAAGGAGAAGGCCTTTGCCGAGGGGCCTGCTGGCGCCCCTGCAGAAACCAATCGTCCAGTCGGCTTCGGGTCGGTTCTTCGGGAGAAGACCAATCGAGCCCGAGGTCCTCCACGGCCTTCGAGAGGATGCGGACAATCTCTGTATCCATAGAGGATCCCCCACTCGTGTTAGTTAGCGTCGACGGGGCGGGGTCGAAAGTGGAGCCCGGCCAGTCATCAGGTGCAGCGTCGATGGACAAAGAATCATCTACTCCCCCGTCGTCCTCGGACGCGCCGAAAGTCACAAGGCCCACCGCTCTGCTAGAGGGGTGTGGGTCCGGCTGAGTGAACTGAACCGGCGGTGGGGAAGACAAGAGCGGCGGTGAAGCACGCGGAGACTGGCTCGGCGTGACGTCACTGAGCTCAGGTTCAGGAAGCCTCTGTGAGCGGCGCTTTTTCTTAACACGCGGCTCAAACAGAGGGGTGTCGGCGATGGGCTCGCTCGCGGTGAAAGCGGTGAAGCGAGCCCGCAGTGCGGAGAGACCCAGGTCGTCACATTCCGGGCATCCGCCCTTGGTCAAAGCAGCTTCTGCGTGGTCCCGGCCCAGGCAGCGAGCGCAGATGATGTGACGATCCCCGTCTGGAAGAAGGTCTCTGCACGACGCGCATGAAGGCATTTGGAACAACGCCTCAGAAAATTTGCTCTTTTACAAATGTTGCGGGGCGAACAGATGTAAATACTTGCTTGTAGCGCGCCGGATTGCTCAGTAGGATGGCGTTCGAAGGCGGCTGAAGATGCCGACGTCCTCGTAGCAATCCCGCTGGTATGCTTTTCCACGGCGGCGAAGGCTTTCAATAATCCGGAGGATCCAGCGAAGAAGGTGTTCACTGAAGGAGATTAAATCTAAAGAACTCTCATGACGGGGCGCCCAATATATAGCTCTTGGCCACGCCCATCTTGGCGGGCTCTGACGCGCGCGGACGCGAGGCGCGCTCATTGGTTGCGCATTCAGAGTCGCCCCGTCATTGGTTCGAGCAAGTTGCCGCAGCACAGCCAATGACCGAGCTCCTTCGCTCATTGCTGTCTGCTGTGCAGCTGCAATGCGTTTTACATAAAGACTTCAATATTCTCGAGAAAAGGAGTTTTCCCATAGCGTAA